>NC_081183.1:10307931-10514371 GCF_029867415.1 Vicia villosa
ATTTCCTGAAAGGGAAATTGCATTGGATTAGAGTACCATATTATCTTAAGCAAAATTCATATTATTGTTATCATCAAAACTAAGATAATTGATAAGAACAAATCTTGTTCTAACAGAAAAATGCAGAAAATCAGCAGTTAGGTCGACCTACTGTCAACCTAGGTCGACCTAAAATGAAGGAAAATCCATATACCTCTGCTAGGTCGACTCACAGACCATTTAGGTCGACTCAAAATGAAGAAATCTTCATATCAGTCTGCTAGGTCGACCTACATGGCAACTAGGTCGACCTAATCTGTGAAAATGTCCCCAAAATGCATCAGAAGAGGATTCTGGTCGACCTACTCCTTCAACAGGTCGACCTAACTGGGAGCAAAATTCTGCAAGCTCTGTTAGGTCGACCTAAGCACTACAAGTGGTCGACCTAACTGATCAAGAAAGTTCAAAAATCAGTTTTTCTTGGTTCTAACTGTTATGCAATCATATATATTGTGCAAGGGTAATTATTCAAGCAACACCAACGACTGAAAGATACATAAACGCTTCTCATCTTCGTTCTTCATCATCTCCAACACAATTACACATAATCATTCTTGCGTTGCGGGTTAGTGATGAGTTCGATAACGTCCATGGAACGGAATTGAAGATTCCTAGTGGGTGAAGGTTTGTGGGGTTTGTTGGTGAATAAAATCTGCGGGTTTTGTCCTCCACGACGGGTGGTTCTTGGGGGTTTTTATCAAGAGGCGTTCATTGAGGATTCGGCTGAGTGTAACGATTGAGGAACGGGGAGTTCAAGGAATCAAGACACTGCAGAAGGGAATCAAAGTGAAGCTCTTGGATAACCTTGATCTGGCTCAAGATTAAGGGGGAAGAAGATTCAAAGGATCGACATAATTGGTTTATCGTTTATCGCTTTGTTATCTTCTTTGTATATACTACTTTCAACATTAATGAAAGATTACCCAATTTCAATTTGGAATTGGGGGCAGACGTAGTCGTAGCGAGGACGATCGACGAACTGCCTAAACAAATATCGTGTTCTTGTCGCTTTTACTTTCTCTTTTACTTTCTGTTCATAATTGGTTATAAGTGCAAAATTGATCAACGATTCGAGTGTTAAAATTGTGAATTAAAGTTCTGCACAAACATCACAATTCACCACAACTTGAATCACTATCAATTTGAACGTATCACCAAGTGTTTGTGTTTTTGCTTAATCCAATCTTACTGCATTGAAAATCAAAATTGTCAATCTAGAAGTTAATTGGTTTTCAGTTGTAAAACGTACTGTTTAGCTATCATATTACTTCACCATCAATTCCACTTACTCTTTGGTTTTGAAACACATACGACCTTTGCAATAGCGGTCCAGAATAGACGCAAGTCGATTCAGAACCGCTTTCGCTCGAGTCAGTAGAAAAATCCTTAAAAACTTAGTGAGATCTATTCACCCCCCCTCTAGATCTTTAGGCCAGCGTCTAACAACAGGTATTTATTGAATTGACGTAAAAGGATGAAATTATAAATAAATAAATAAAATAAAAATTTTAAATATTTATAAAAAATAAATAAACCCTAAAATGGCAAATTAGCCAAACCCTAAAAAGTTTGCCACAAACCTAAATGTTTCGCCAAAAACCTAAACTCTGCCAAAACCTATAGGAGCATAATAATTCACCATTAAGTGATGTCCCCAGCAGAGTCGCCAGCTGTAGCAACCTGCCTAAAAATTTTAACTTAGAGAGTCGCCACCTATTCTGAAGGGCGAATAGGAAACCCTACGCAGTATAGAGATCAGGGTAAGATACTATATTCAGGTCGAGGGAAGGTGTTAGGCACCCTCAACCCTTTTCTAAAGATTAACATTGCAAAGATAAGGGTTATGGCAAAACATAAAGAAAGATGACAGACAGTAAATAGAGTTAAAGGCTAATTATTTGAACATGATTAGAGTTTGGAAGAGGGGGACTCGCCTTGTTGCCAAGTGCCTACGTATCTCCTTAGGGAGAATCAGAGTCAACGTAGTTCGGGGCACAGGGTTGTACGCCTTTGAATTTGATATGATATGGTTTGGAGGCTTTTTGAATGGCCTATCGTAGTTTTGAATGAGGATGAAAATCCGTAGTTTGATATTGATGTTTTGAAAGGTTTTAAAAGTGTTTTGAGGTTTGGGCGTAAAACCCTGATTTTAATTTGTTACCATTAATCGCGATGATCAATAGGTTTGATCACCATAATTAACAGATTAAAGGGAGGATTGCTAACCACTATAATCGATAGATTCGATTATCACGAATAGCAAATGTGCATATTTTAATTACTGTTACTCCTCATAATCGATAGCTTCGATTACAAATAATAACGAATTAATAAAAATTGCTAATCATCGTAACCAATAAGATGGTTAAAACCATTTAGCAAAATAAATATTAGTATTTTAATTTATAGGATTTGATTAATTTAATTAATCGATTATTAATCATCGCGACCAATAAATTTAGTCGGAACGAATAATAATTTGAATCCTAATGTTTTGATACTTTAGCCCAAATGGGAGGGAGCAAACCCTAATATATTAACATATTTCTCTAGGGTTGTTGTGATTTATATAATTAAAATTGATTAGAATAAATTAAATCGAGTAGTCGAATAGTCGGGAAATAGTCCTAATATTAATTATCCTAATTATATTCTAACCTAACTAAATAAAATAATTAAATTAAAATAACTATTATCACTTAATCTAAATAATAAAATTAATAAAACAAATAAGTAAATATATAGGAACCTGGTTTAGATTGTGTGTGGCGTGTCCTTGAGTGTCTATGATGCACCATGGCAGACTTGCATCTTTGCATGCGTTGGATGCAGATGATAGAAGATCCAGTGGCTGATATATGAGGACGTATGGTGAACATATCCTGAGAGCGCGTATGGGATCCTGTGAAATAAATAGATAAAAATACATTGTCTGGCATGGGGATTGAACCCCCAACACCAGCCATCACCCATTGCCAACTCAACCATTTCATTTTAGTCATTAAGCTATTGATCAGAAAATATTAAATAAACGAAATAGCAAAGTTAATGGGCTCTTCAAAATATTCCACGCGCGGGCCCCAGTTTTGTCAAAATAAACCAATCGAACGCAGAGAGAGAAACCCTACCATGTTGACCGTCCAATGGTGGTATGCAGAAATGCCACGTGTGCCTCCGACTGACTGTTGAAGGTTCAAACCACCACAGGCGGTGGTTTCCTCCATCTTCTCCGATGGGGATGACTTTGCCACACCTGCGAATCTGTTGAAAACGGAATCCAAAAGTGATCTTATCCACTAATTCGGACCTCACGAATCCGATGGTGACGTCCTTTTGACCTGAAACTCCCTGCAAGTAACGATACGAACAGACACAAACCTTGTGCCCTAACAATGGCACCCTTCCACTTCAGCGTATAAACTCAAGACCAATGATTCAAAATTATTCTGAAGATCATCTTTAACACGTCTGGGCGCATGAGACAGATTTATATTGCACGAAATAGAGGAAATCAGAGATTGAACCTTTCACCAAAGGGTGAGATCTTGGGAGGGCAATATGGGACGCTTTGGCTTCGTGTGAATACTTGGTTCGACTCTTTAGAACTCCAGAAGAACATGTGGACGTCTGAAACGTGTTGAAACCTGTTGAATCAGTCCATGGCTCATGCTCTCATTCTTTCCAAATTGTTTCCTTTGAAAAGAAACCCTAGTCTTTGGCTCCTCCCTCTTTTTCGTGGCTGCCCCCCCTCTATTCTAAATAAACTCATCTATATATATGGATGAGAATTAGGGCAAAAGATTGGAAGTAAATCAAGTGATTATTTGAGGAAAAAATATGAAAAGATTTGATTGAGAATCTCATGCAAAAGCTTCTATTTTTACTCAATCTCTTCTTCCATCACCATAATTGATTCACTTGTATTTTAAGAATGTTTTAATGATTAAAAAAAACTCAAATCATGCACATATTTGATTTTTATTTATTTTTCCTTGATTTAATTGGAATAAAATCAAGAAATAAATAAAATAAAAAATACCAATCATGAACCAACGAAATTCCTCGGCTCTCAAGGTGTTTCTTGGGCCCTTATATGATACCAGACAAAACCCCATGATTTAACTCACTACCTTTGGTATTTTCCTTGATTTATTTTCCATTTAATTGAATAAACTTCAAACAAAATATAACTAAAAATTCCAAAAATATGAGAATGGTTTTAGAGGTCTTTATTTGAGTCATGAGTATGTTTGGAATGAAAATCTTAGGCCCATTAGTTCAAAAACCAAGTTTTAGGCAATTAGGGTTTCATTCATATCTTGAAAATTACCTAACTTCAACCATGTGTATCTCTCTCCATTTTAATCACATGAAGGCATTCCAGGACTTTTTAGAAAGCTAAAAGAGTCCTCTAAATGACCTTTTTTTTTTGGTTTCATCTCAATTGAAGCTTCCATGCTCAAGTTGTGAGCCTCGACCCAAAAGGTGTTTTTGTTGACCTTTATGGAGATTCAAACTCTGCAAACCCTAATTGTGAATACGAGGGAGAGTGACTTTGAGAAAACCCTTGAACTTTGAACCATTGAAGATAAGTAGAGGAGGGCAAATTTTGGGGTATGACAGGACTCAAAGTTTTGAGATAGATTTTTTTCATTTCTTTCTCTTCAAGTGGTGGACAAATTTGAGCAGCAACTTCACGCCATCTCTGAGCGTATTCCTTGAAGCTTTCTCTATCCTTTTGAGTCATGGCCCGAAGTTGATCTCTGTCGGGAGCCATATCCAGATTGTACTTATACTGTTTGACGAAGGCCTCTCCGAGGTCTCGAAAAGTACGAATCTCTGAACTGTCCAAGTTCATGTACCATTTGAGTGCAGCACCAGTCAGGCTGTCTTGAAAATAATGAATGAGCAATTGTTGATTATCAGTCTGAGTTGACATTCTTCGAGCGTACATCACAAGATGACTTTGTGGGCATGAATTCCCTTTATACTTCTCGAATTCTGGTACTTTGAATTTGTGAGGAATCTTAACATTTGGAACCAGACAGAGGTCTGCAGCATTCTTTCCAAATAGATCTTGTCCTCGGAGAGTCTTGAGTTCCTTCTGCATTTGCAGAAACTGTTCTTGGAACTCGTCCAATCTTTCATACACGCCAGCATCCTCACTGGGAGCGTGATGATATACTTGTCCGCCTTGCGGGGGAAAAGTATGCATAATGGGCTGTGGAGAAGCCATGACAGCAGATCTCGGAATCTCAGCGTTCTGTTGTGCGAAACCCATTGCCGTTGCTCTTGGAACTTCAATTTCCAGAGGTTTGTAACCCTCCGGTGGACGCATATCCATGGTGACTTTTGGAGCTTCAGAAGCTGGAGGTATGTACCCTTCTGGAGTAAAGTTATACGGCATGCCCCAAGGTCGATCAGGCGGCATGGTATACTGAGGAATGGGAGTAGAAACGATCTCGGAAACCACAGTCCTTTGCGGTTCTTCTGGCGTTGGTCGATTCTGCGCAACTACCAGGGCTTCTACCATACTATTGAGTCTTTCAACAGTACTTTTGAGAGTATTAATCTCTTCTCTGAGTTCTTCATTCTCTTGCTCAAAGTCTTCCATTCTTTTCTTGCGACTTGAACGAGTGTTGTATGGATGAGACAGCTTGAAAGTCTTGGTTCACCTCCTTCTCCTCCTCTCTTTCTGGAGAAAGGAAAGTAACTCTTAGATCCGCGACAATTCTCGTGTCAGTGCGTACGACTAAAGCGATGTATGATATGCAATTAAGTTAATATTTTTCAAGGAAACACCATAATTACGTTATGAAACATCAAACTTTTATTAATTAAGCGAAAACGCCATTTTTTACACACTTTGAAAAAGAAATACAGAGAAACTGAGAGAAAGGACTCTAAAACTTTGATGATGAGCCGACTTCACGTTCTAACATCTTCTTCTGTTTCTTGAGCTGAGCGTTCTCTGACGTGAGCTGATCGATGATCCAGGAAGCAGGAGGGATATGATGAGAAAGTGACGTTTGTGTCACTTGTCGATCGAGTACTTCAAGTAACTCATCCTTCCTTCTTAGGATGTTTTGAATCTCAACATTTTCCATGTTGACAATTCGATACTTGTTCCTCCAAGCATTCCTTTCTTGGCATACCTTGTTTAATGCCGCTTGCAGTTTTTCAACGTCGGTGGAGAAAAGGTAAATTGGTTCCCTTAGGGGAATAGGTTCTTGATGTTGATATGGAATCCTGAGCTTAAATGCTCTGACGCGTACCCATTGAAGATAAGGATCCAGGGAGATGCAAAGATGTTTTCCTAACAATCTTCTCCCTTTGCTGTGAACAAGACGCCAGGCTTGGACAATTTCCTTGTTCAGCATGTTGCCATGATCGTCGATGTTCTTGAAGAACAGACCCTCCAATTGGATGTTACTTGGAATGTTTTTCATAGGATAGCCGTATTGACGACGGGCTAAAGCTGGATTGTAACTGATCCCTCCCTTAGTTCCAATAAGGGGTACGTTGGGGAAACTTCCGCAACTGAAGATGATCTTGGTTTCGTCGTTGTCAGGACTACACCAATCAATGTCCGTATGAGTGAGAGATATGATTTTCTGTGACTAGTAAAGGCCATCCCTCATGTTCCAGAAAGTGCTAGACTTTGGCAGGTGCGAAACGAACCATTCGTATAACTACGGTACGCAGCATGTGATTAATCCTCCTCGCTGCAGGTTTCTTGAATGCACAGAGTGATAAGCATCCGCAAGCAAGGTTGGAACTGGATTTCCAATTAAGAAGATCTTAATTGCATTGATGTCGACGAAATCGTTAATGTTAGGGAACAAAAACAATCCGTAGATAAGCAAAGCCAAGACTTCCTCAAATGCGCTCATATCTTGGATGCTGACGAAGTACCGAGCTTGATCAAACAAGAATTTGGAGGGCAATCCTTGAATTCCTCCTCTACTCACCATATGAGTTCTGATGTCGACTACGTTCAAAGGAGTAGTTGCAGCGATGATAATGTCGTCAGGATTCTTTTCCAAACCGGAGTACGGATCTTGCGCGTACACGGGTATTCCAATCAGACGAGAGTACTCCTCTAATGTAGGCATGAGTTGATAATCTGGAAAGGTGAAGCAGTGATACGTTGGATCGTAAAACTGTACCAAGGTGGGAAGGATCCCATCCACAATGTTGATATTGAGCAAAGGCAGAAGTTTTCCATACTTCTCCTTGAAAGCCTGGGGGTTGACCACCAGTTTTCCGAGCTTTCCCAGTTCCTCGACCTGGGGAATCTTGAAGGTGTATTTTCTAGCTCTCTTTCTTCCGTAATCCATAATATAGATCCTTAAGTCCTTTCTCCGTTTCTCTCTTTCTATGAAGTTCAAAACGTTCGTTATTTAGTTTCCTTGAAAAACGACTCGAAAAAGACTCTTTTTGTTTTTAGTTGTTTATTAATGAATGATGCATGAATGCATGAATGCACACACAAGAGTTTTAAACAAACATGGCGTTGAAGGGTATAGTGGTCATGAAGTCCAAACGCAATCCCCGCCCCAATGGTAAACTAAGGTTAAGGATTTTTGTACCTGTAGAACGGGTTCTAGGGGTCTCAGAGTTTTTGCTCAACCTTAAAGATACGTTGATTGGTATCTATAAGAGAGTTTTCTCTGAGTGTAGTATCTGCGTGACAATTACTTCCGTAATCATCGCTCTACATCCTAAAAAAAGGCTTTAAGTGGGGTTAATGTGTTTCTAGGTCCTCCTGGTACGAATCAGTCTCGGAATGCAGTGGCGCAGTTAATCACAACCAGCCAGGCAAATCCCAAGAGTAGACTTGGAAACCAAGATTAGAGGGCCTTCACCGGGAAGACATCCTCCATCCTATCTTATGTTGCACTCAAATCCGGGTATAGGATTTCTCACCACAAGGGGGAATCAAGCCCTTTCCCGATACAGAATAAACAAAATAAACAAATATAAATGCAGCAAACACATGATATGACACAGAGGTTAGGCAGGACCTCTCTTGTTTGAGGGGGAATTTGGCATCCCTAATTCCTCATTGGGGCTGGACCAGCAACAGGTCAACCATTGGTTTGGATGAAAAACCAAGGTTTTTAACACTTATATCCCCAGCAGAGTCGCCATTTTTCTGTGGTGTCGTTTTCTTTACCTCCCCGTTTCACTTGGGAGGACGGCACGCTAGACCCTTCACGCGAAATTTGGAAGGAGAATGCGCCCGTGGTGGGATGAATTTTGTTTCAGTTCTTCCTACGATATCACACGAACTTTCTTATTGGTCCTACGAGTAGGAAAGGGAAAAAAAGATCTCAACTAAACCCTAGGAGTTTGCTAAGTGTGGGGATTTCACCTAGACTAGAAATTCTGGAGTCCGGGGGGTCGGTTATACATAGGGAAGTGTTTAAACACCCTACATATCTGTAGTACTCTACAGGAACCTTCTCTGTGTCATTGTGATTGTGTTTGCTGCTAATGATTGGGAAAGTTTCTCCTTTGTGTTAGGAGAGAGAATTGAATTGATTTAAAGAAAGACAGACAGATAGACAGACTGACTATTTTTGGTATTTTATTAGCTCGCTGAGATTCCTTGTGAACCTCATGCCTACATATCCCTAGTGGAAGTCAGAGCTTAATGTAGTTCGGGGAACTAACTAGGGAAATTAATTGTTTTTGGTGCCTTGCTTGAAGCTCAAGGTTGAAGCTTGGAATTAAGTCTCTGTTTACAGTAAAGAGACATGAAATCATCTTTACAGAGAGGTATTTGTACTATTCTACCACAAACATTTAAAAGTGACAGAAAAGCTAAAAAAAATGATGTTTCATTACGAGGGGAGTCTACTTGGTTGATCAAGTATGACAGCCATCGTGCCTCTAAAATGAAAGAAAGATGCTCATCCAAATTAGGGAAAGTGTACAAGTCTGGGGATGTGCCAGAGCATGTCTTTCAGAGTCCTAAATGGGAGACTTTGAATGAAATTGAAATTGAAATGTTTGTTTGTTTGAATGTGGTAGAGTAGTAAAAATATCTCTCTATAGAGATAAGCTATGTCTATCTACTGTATAAAAGATTTGACTTTAGCTGGCTTGTATGAGGCCCAAGCTTGAGGCTTTTTGATTGATTTATTAATTATTATTGACTTTGGGAGATGGCTCCACTGGGGATTAATTACAGGGTATTTTTGTGTTCTGTACGAAGCCCAGAATTGAGGCTGACTCTACTTAGGGAGACTCTATTTGTGTGCCTTATACAAAGCCCAAGGTTGTGGCTGACTGCTGAGGATAATTGAATTTTTGAGATTATGAATGACTCTATTTTGTGTGCCTTGTACAAAGCCCAAGGTTGTGGCTGACTCTAGCTAGGGAAAACATTATTTTCTGCCTTGTACAAAGCCCAAGGTTGTGGCAGACTCTTAAATAAACTGAGTATGGATGACTCTATGGGGAAAAGATCCTAGGTGTTAGGAATCTTTGACACATGAAAATATGGTTTATCTGCCTTGTACAAAGCCCAAGGTTGTGGCTACTGAGTGATGAAGAACTCACTGGGGAGACTCTATTATCTGCCTTGTACAATGCCCAAGGTTGAGGCTGACTCTTGACAGGGGAGTTTTATTGTTTGGTGCCTTATATGAAGCCCAAGGTTGAGGCTAACTATTTTTGTTGGTTTTGACTCTACTGAGGAGATTTTATTTATTGAAAGACTGTTTTTCTTTGGAAGCTAACCCTTTCCAGGGATTTTGACTCAGCTGGAGAAATTATTTAGTAAAAGACTGACTTTATCATGTTTTTTTTTGGAGGCTGACCCTTTCTAGGGGTTTTGACTCTTTTGGGGAAACTATCTCCTAAGAGAAATGAATCTTTATTATTTTTGACATTTTTATTAATTGACTTTGGAGGCTAACCCTTTCCAGGGGTTTTTTGACTGAAATGATAGATTGATTTGGAGGCTAACCCTTTCCAGGGGTTTTTTGACTGAAATGAATGGCAGAAAGATTATCTAATGGAGACTTCTTGTTTAAAGCCCAAGATGAAGGCTGACACATGCTGAGGAGAAAATAAACATAGATCCTAGACTCTGCTAAGGAAGATTGATGAAGATAAGGGTGACAGAGACTGTCCATGTCTCTCATTCCAAAAGGTGTACTCAATGCAAAATTGAGACAAACTTAGCTTGTTAAAAGTCTGGTTTAAATTGGAAGAAACTCACCAGGGTAGGCTAAAAGGTGACTAAAGACCTGTTCCTATGTTTATAAGAAACCTGATGGGTCCTTGTATACAAGCTCAAGAGGAAGCTGGAAATGCTTTTAAGAAGCCTGTGGGTCCTTGTACAAAGCCCAAGAGGAGGCTAATTGAGGGTCCTTGTTATAGCACAAGAGAAAGCTATGTGGTTTTGAACTTATTTTGGCTCTAAGCAAATGGGTAAGAGGTTTCACCGGGAATAATTCCTCTTTGGGTGGATGTGTCCTAGTTTGGATTCTAAGGTTTTTGCCAAGATGTTTCACCGGGAATAATTCATCTTGGGGGTTTGAACTACAGATCTCTAATTAGGAAAGAGCCTTCACCGGGAAGACATTCTCAATCCTAGGTCATATTCCTATAATATATATATATATATATAGTTTAACTGTCCTAAGGTTTATACTCAAACGTAGTTCTAAACTAATATATGCACAGTTTATATTTGACAGTAATTTAAATAAAGACTGTAAATTGAAAGCTTGTAAAGCCTAACCTGGATGGAGTGGAGGCCTTTGAAGAAGTATATACAGAGCCTCAACAGTAGTTGGTGGATAACAGTTGAATATATATATGATAAACAGTTAAGGGTTTTTGAAAACAGAAGAAGTGAAGATGGACAAAGGTCACATAGGTATCTGAAGAGTTTCAACGGGAATAATGCCCTTCAAATACCAGAAGAATGTTTTGAAAACAGAAAGAAGATTTTGAAAATACAGTTTTGAAAACAAGCTAAGAAGAGAAGGTTTTTGGGACTTACACTCTATTAGAGGCCCAGTACTTTATAGTACTGGTTATGAGAGCAATTTGAAAATGATTTGTAAATGATATAAGGTTCTGTTGTTTAAGAACCTTAATCATTTGATTTGTTCGGAGATTGAAAACAGTTTTGAAAATTGACAAAAAGTCAACTTAATTAAGGTAAAGATGAAGATCTATGCCTAATTAAGACCTAAACAATTAGGGTTTTATCATAAAATTATTTACAAAATGATTAGGTTAAAATAAAGTGACAATATATATTTAAAGTATTTAAGAAAACACTTAAAAACATACTATTTTAAACCTAATAAAAATATATGAAATAAATAATATTTTTATGATTTTTTTGATTATTCACAAAATAGATGTATTAAATGACAAGTGTGTGAAAAATGAAGTGAAAATAAATTAGTTTGATAGGTTAATTAATTGTGTGAAGTTGTGAGAAAATTGAAGGAAATAAGTGATAAAAAATAATGTTTTGTCACCTAGAGGGATTGAACTCACGCCCTCCAAGTCACTAACCCAAAATAACACCACTGGGCCAACGCGCGCTTGGTGTTATTGTCACACATCCAGTTCATTATATTTTCAAACAAGTGGTTAATCATGAAAAAAAATAAAAGAAACAAAAAGTCTGGGGCGAGGGGGATTCGAACCCCAGACTTGAGGCATGAGGAGACTAAGAGCGCATGTGTGGCCACTGGGGCAAGTTATTCAGTCGTTTATAAAACACCTATCATTAAATATAAAATAAACGCTACCCTGAGGTTTGAAATTTGCGCGCCACCACCATTGTCATCTTCTTCCTCAAGCTCCAACAATTTGAATTTCTGAACTCTCTCAATTCTCAACCATTTGCAACGATATAAAGACCAAACTTGCTCTAAATTCACTCACGATTCTAGATATGTAACTATTATGAATTTATATTAACTATATCTACTGAATTATCTAAAATACGTGAAGAACCCTAAAATTTGGAATTCAAATTAAATGACTATACTGAAGCATAAATGACTGATGATAGAGGGTTTTTAATCCTCTTATGATGCTGAATAGAATGGTGTTGAGTTTTAGCCAGAAAGATACACGAATTAGAGGGATGGAGTTGAGAAACTTACCTCTGAAAATGAAGGTCGTGAGGAAGTTAGAGAGCACCTGGGCTTGAATGAATGATCTCAATAGCTTCCTTGAGACTCAATGATGCTAACTGAATGCTTATTGGAGCTTGAGTCCTTCTGAATTGCTCTATGGACCTCCCTCGATTTCAGCTTCAAGTGAACATGGAGGGTGATGATTCTCGAGTTACAGATGAGCTGCAGCCATCTGGTTAGCTTCACTATGACCTGAGGAGTGTGTCTGGATGATTGGCTTGGCTTGAAAACTCCTGAATTACTCCATGGTCCTCCAACTGCAAGTGCTCCAAATGAGAGGTGAAGGTGATGATTCTCCACGCCCAAAAGTGTTCCAGAGGTTTGGATCACTCCCAAATGCCTCCCTCAATGTGTTTGAATACTTATTTTCAAAGAGAGAGCTTTGGTTTGAAGAATCCGAGTCTTCTTGCCAAAGGACCTTTGAAAAAACTAAGTATGAAGAAAGAAAAGAGAAAGCAAGAATTCTGTTGCTTTGGTGTGTTTTTTGAATGAGAATGGGGCCTCTATTTATAGGCAATTGGTTCAGTACGGATTGAGAGAGTGAGCTTGCTTAGTGGGAGAGTTTTGGTTTCTTAGCCATGAAGAAATTCAAAGAATATCCCAAGTGCAATGATGAGAATTTTGATTCCATTTGATCAATCCCCTAGCCCTCGATTTTGCTTGATCTTAGGGGACAATTCTGAGCCAGAAATAAGCTCTAATTGGTTGGTGAGAAGATTCCTTGGGTGATTCATCAATTTGCCATAAATTCACAAATGTAATCATTACATAATCACATGTTCTTGTTTTTAGAATCTTCTTCAATTCTTATGGCATGGTGAAAATGAATGCATGGAATTGTTTCAGATATGTTATGGGTCGTGTAGCATCCATAATTGAGGTCATGTGCACAAAATTTCAAAGTTCAAAAATGATGCATGACCTATAATTTTACTTCATGAGGCCAACTTTGAACAAGCATAACTCTTAGCTCAAATTGAATTTGGAGAAGGTTGAACACAATTTGGAAAGCCCTAAACATCTACTTCAAATCATTAGTTTATGTCTTCTTCAGAAGCATTTGGGAAATTTGTGAAAAATGAGCCCAAAGTTGGATGAAAACTAGGTTAAAACACTTAGAAAATTTTCTAAGTGTTTATGACCTAAAACTTCAAAATTTTCAAAACCCTTAAATGGTTGATCTTTTGAAAAAAGTTCTTATGTGAGATGTTGTTTTATTTTGCAAGATCTACAACTTTCATGTTGGAAGTTTTTTGAGTTGTGTAGGTGAAATTTTGAGTTCTCACCATGCCCTCAAAAACCCTAATTCCCGACTTTTTGCTCCTTGATGAATTTCTTTGAATTTCTTTGGTCAAATGACTTTGACATCCATATATTGATGATATTGATCTTTGAAAGTCATTTTTTGACCAAAAACCTTAAAAGTCAATGATGATCCCACACAGTTGACTTTTCCTAACAAAGTGAATTTTTGGGCTTTTGTGTAGAAACAAGATCTTTTCCTCAAATGAATGATGTAAATGGATTATATTGAGGTAGTAGAGACTCTTGAATCATGTCTTGAGTTTTGGATTCATGCCCTGATTAAAAAAAGTCAACTATCTTGGGGAATTAGGTCAAAAACCCTAATTGTCGACCAGATGAGAATGATGACTGTAGACTTTGAATTGAGGTGTGATGTCAAGTGGATCTTGTCATATGGGTTATTTGAAGATGATTGATGTCTTTGAATGATCCCCTGGGGCTTTTTATGGTTTCCCAAAGGTGATCCCTGATTTTAGTCCTTGATAAGGCTCAAAACCCTAGTCTGTGGATCTGAGTAATTCTGTGTTTAGATGACTGGGTGTCTTAATCAATCATAGGTGAAATAATGAAGCTCTTGAGTCTCATGATTGTGTTAGAGACTAATCCTCCTATTGATTGATCCTTTGCCCGAGTTTTCTTGTCTTTGAACACCCTCGATTGAATGTCAGGCTGCTCTGGGTACTTGCTTTGACTTGATGAAAATCCTGAAGATATGTCATCTCAGGGGGGTCAAAAATTAGGGTATGACACCTAACCTAGACCATTTAGAGGTCTTATAAGCATATTACATTTAGAGGTCTTATTAGCCTAACAAATATTACTAAAACTCTAAGCATTATTTTTAGCTTCATAACCTAGACCATATTTATTCTAAGTTTTTCTTTGGAATTAACTAGAATGAGATTCAAGTTATCTTTTTCTTTGATAAACTTATCAAGTATATTATCCAGGTCATCAATTTTATCATCTAAAATTCTGCATTTTTTACATTTGATAGGTTTAACAAGATTCTCAAAAGAAGAAAAGAAAAAAAAGAGTTTTGAATTAAAACACTTTGTTTTACACAATTTTATTTTTATTTTTCAAAGAAGAAACAGTAGAGACTTGGAGATAGAAATAAGGATTTTTAATTTATTTGACTCACAATATATCATTTTACAAATGTAAATAATTCATGATAAGTAAAGTTGGAAGTTGGAATATTTACTACTACAAATAATATATTTTATGACAAATTTTTTATCTCGCCTAACAAAAACAGTTATAAACACTGAGGTATAAATCCTGGGCCTGGCATGACTTTTAAAAAAAAAATTACTATCTATTTCCTCATGGGGTAAACTAATTAAGAGTCATGCTTCGAATCCCAACAACTATAGTTTATGTTTTATTTATTTTTTAATTGAATCATTCTTTTTTGTTTCATTTTTTATTTAAATATTGAATCATCTATTCTTTTGGGTAACCTACCAACCGAGGGGAAAGATTACTTAGTTTTGCATATAAAATCATTTGTTCATTAAGTTTTCCCTAACCTAGCTCATATGCTTCCTCTCAAACTCGTAAATATCATTCTCTAAGATGGATTGTAAGACAGAATAATATTTAAGGATTCTTAATTAGTTAAGAAATATTTCAAGGTTATGTGTTGTTGTTGTTGTTGTCGTCGTCGTCTTTGTTGTTGTTACATTCATTCATTAAAGAAACTAATTTTACCAACCTTGAGCAAAACATTTTTCTATTTTTGTAATCTATATCATAGAATGACGTTGTTGTTGTTGTTGATTCCAATTTTGCAATTCAGTTTTATATTTGAGAATAATTTCTCAATATTGTCATCCAAGGCCAAAATTCAATGATTTAAATCTTTTCATGGGTGACAACATTGAGAAACCTATTCCTAACCATACTTAGAAATATTGCAATCTAAAAAGAAAATGGTGGATGGAAAAAATAATAAGTTATAAAACTTACATTTCACCATTTTATTTTTGGATATACAATAGAAGTAATATATTCCATCGGATGGGTTGACAACCGAGGAGAAAGTCCTTATTTCATTTTGTATTTAAAAAAAGAAATAATTTATTAACTCGAGTGTTTATAAATATTTGAGGGAAAAAGTGTCACAGTTTTGTTCATAAATGAATATTTGTTATTGATTTATTGTGTATCAATGCTCAAGACATAGTCAACACATCTATCCACAAGAAATGTTAGTGATCCACGCGAAACCCTCACGACAACCAATTAGAACGTCAATGCCACAACTCTATATCTTGGATGCTAAGTTGTGAACCATAAACGATGTTAATAAAAACACTAGGATTTTAAAAAGTAAAACTTAAAGCAGCATGGAAACAGTCTATGTGATGGATTGCAAGAGTAGAAAATAGTATTGATTCATGGGTGGTGCTCTTTACATATTCTCTTGTCTAGTTACATGATAAATTATTTTCCTTATATAAACTTTGTTAATTTTATGCCATAAACAAATAAATTAGAGGTCGTTGAGAATATATTACAATAAATAGATATGCAACAAATTCTAGCATTTGTTATTTATTAAAATTCACAAGGATGGTGATGAAGAAGTTTAAAAAAAATTCAATAAAATTGTATTTGTATATTTAAACAAAAATAAGATAAAATTATGAAAAAATTATTTTAATGAAACAGGTAATATATAAAACCGAGAATAAAAGTAACGCATTTTTAAGAAAATACAAAAAAAAAATTGTTTTGGGGAATCAAACACATGATCATTAAACTTTTTCCTCAATTGGTAGTTCAACTGATAAAAAAAAGTGACACTTTTCATGACACGCTTCTTTGTCTCGCATATCAAACTGAGGTATAAAGTATTTTCTAATCGAGGGAAAATCACTTCTTCGTAGTAGTGATTTACCTCCATGTGTTCTTGTTTTGCCATAAAGAAAATGTTTGCTTCTTCATTTTCTGTGTGATTCATCCAAAGAGTCCATCTCATTGTCATCACAAGCTATGTACACCTTATTTGTTTCTTTTTTAGGTTTTTTGAATTTTTTAAACTTTTTTGAGATTTTGAGGGCAATTCGACTTTATATGAATTTTCTTTTCACGATGGCTTTAAGTTGGGATTGTTAGAACAAGATTTGTTCTGATCAATATTCTTAGTTTTGATGATAACGAGTATACGAATTTTGTATGAGATAATGTGGTACTCTAATACTATGCAATTTCCGTTTCAGGAATTATATAAAGAGTATGCACAAAATCAGCGCAAGAAGCACTGACTCCGAAGGTTCAGCATGCAACATCAGAACATGATGTGGCAAGACATCAGAAGATGGTCAAGCAGAATCAGAACATGGGTCTATGGAAGCATCAGAAGAACTTGAGATCAGAAGCAGAAGCACTGAAGTTCTCATGGTATCACGCTCAGAAGCACTTCAAGGTCAGAAGACAAGAAGATGCTCTGCACCAAGCTGTTTGACTCTGATGACATTCAAACGTTGTTTACACAAACATCAGATCAGAAGCAAGTACTAGACTGGCAGGCTATGCTGACTGACAAAAGGAACGTTAGAAGCTATTAAAGGCAACGTCAGTAGACACAGCGGAAACAAGGCTCGAGGTAGTTGACAAAAGAGTGAAACATTAAATGCAATGCTGTATCGAATACGCAAAGCATTAAATGCTCCCAACGGTCATCTTCTCAAGTGCCTATAAATATGAAGTTCTGATGAGAAGCAAAGGTTAACGAATTACAAACTTTGAACCAACTTGCAGAAACACTATTCAAATCAAAAGCTCTCAAACTTCATCATCAAGCTCACTACATTGTTGTTGTAATATCTTAGTGAGATTTAAGCTTAAACTTAAGAGAAAATCACAGTCGTGATAATAGCTTTTTAAGAAGCATTGTAACTCTTAAAAGAATTTGTTTACATTAATTTGTAAGTTCTAGAGTGATCAGGTTGTTGATCAGTATACTCTAGCAAGTCTTAGAAGTTGTCTAAGCAGTTTGTTCCTAGAGTGATCAGGTTGTGATCAGGATACTCTAGAAGACTTAGCAGTTGTCTAAGTGGAAAACCATTGTAATCAAGTGTGATTAGTGGATTAAATCCTCAGATAAGGTAAATCACTCCAAGGGGGTGGACTGGAGTAGTTTAGTTAACAACGAACCAGGATAAAAATCATTGTGCAAATTGTTTTTATCTTACAACTTTTAAAGCTACACTTATTCAACCCCCCCCCCCCTTTCTAAGCGTTTTTCTGTCCTTCAATTGGTATCAGAGCGCTGGTTCTAAGGTGCAAGCACTTAACCGTGTTTAGAAAAGATTCAGGAAGAGAAAAACTCTTCAGTAAAAGATGGCTGGTGAAATTCCAACAAACACACCTACATCTACATCTGGCTCTGCTGAGCAATACAATGGAAATGGTAACAATGGTTATACTAGACCACCAGTATTTGATGGTGAAAACTTTGAATACTGGAAAGATAAACTGGAAAGTTACTTCCTTGATCTAGATTGTGACTTATGGGATCTTCTGGTGGATGGTTACAAACATCCAGTGAATGCTACTAGCGTAAGGCTTACAAGACAAGAAATGAATGATGATCAAAAGAAACTTTTCAAAAATCATCATAAATGTAGGACTGTTTTGCTGAATGCTATCTCTCATGTTGAGTATGAGAAGATATCTAACAGGGAAACTGCCCATGATATATATGAGTCATTGAAAATGGCCCATGAAGGAAATGCTCAAGTCAAGGAGACCAAAGCTCTTGCTCTAATCCATACATATGAAGCCTTCAAGATGGAGGACGATAAAGATATTGAGAAGATGTTCTCAAGATTTCAAACGCTAACGGCTGGATTAAGAGTTCTGGACAAAGGTTACACCAAGGCTGATCATGTAAAGAAGATCATCAGAAGCTTACCCAGAAGATGGGGTCCAATGGTGACTGCATTCAAGATTGCAAAGAATCTGAATAAGGTTTCTTTGGAAGAGCTAATCAGTGCCTTGAGAAGCCATGAGATCGAGCTGGATGCAAATGAGCCTCAGAAGAAAGGTAAGTCTATTGCATTAAAATCTAATATTAAAAAATGCACTAACGCTTTTCAGGCTGAAGAAGTAGATTCTGAAGAATCAGAATCAGAAGAAGAAGATGAACTGTCCTTGATCTCCAGAAGAGTAAACCAACTCTGGAAGAGCAAACAAAGGAAGTTCAAAAGCTTCAGAAGTTCAAAGAAATTTGAACGAGGAGAATCTTCTGGTGGCAGAAGATCTGACAAGAAGAAGGTCGTCTACTATGAGTGCAATGAGCCTGGACACTTCAAGAATGAATGTCCAAAACTTCAGAAGGAGAATCCCAAGAAGAAGTTTCATAAGAAGAAAGGTCTTATGGCAACATGGGATGATTATGAATCAGAATCAGAATCAGACTCTGAAGGAGAGCAAGCCAACTTTGTACTAATGGCCACAGCGGATGATGGATCAGAATCTACATCAGAATCAAATTCTGAAGAGGTATTTTCTGAACTATCTAGAGAAGAGTTAGTTTCCAGTTTAACTGAACTTCTGGAACTCAAGGCTCATCTTAGTATCAAATACAAAAATCTGAAAAAGCAATTTGAATTTGAAACTAAGAAGCTGGAATTGGAAAATTCTGAACTGAAGGAAAAAGTTTTAAAATTATCCAAAGATAGTGGATCTCCTTCTGAATCAGAAAAATCCATTCCTATTCTCAATCATATTCTGAAAGAATATGACTCGAGCTTCAGAAATTTCCTATCTAGAAGTATTGGCAGAAGTCATCTTGCTTCTATGATATATGGTGTTTCTGGAAACAAAAGGTTTGGTTTTGGCTATGAGGGTGATACCTCACAAAAATTTGAACCTGTTGATGATTTGAAAATCACATACAAGCCATTGTATGATCAGTTCAAATATGGCCACTCACATGATATCAAGCTCACATCACATGCACAGAGTTTTAACACAACACACACCAAGAAGCATGTGACACAACCTAAAAGATATCATGCTGACAAACCCAAAGAATATCATGTTGTTCCTCCTGTCACTTATCATGCTAAACCCAAGTTCAATCAGAACTTGAGGAAAACTAACAAGAAAGGACCCAAGAAATTGTGGGTACCTAAGGAGAAGATAATTTGTGTTGCAGATATCCTTAGCAGCAAAGAAGGCAAAACACAAAATGTCATGGTACCTGGACTCTGGGTGCTCGCGACACATGACGGGAAGAAGGTCTATGTTCCAAGACCTGGTGCTTAAGTCTGGTGGAGAAGTCAAGTTTGGAGGAGATCAGAAGGGCAAAATAATTGGCTCTGGAACCATAAGTATTGGTAACTCTCCTTCCATAACTAATGTACTTCTTGTAGAAGGATTAACGCATAACTTATTGTCCATAAGTCAATTAAGTGGCAATGGTTATGATATAATCTTCAATCAAAAGTCTTGCAAGGCTGTAAGTCAGAAGGATGGCTCAATCCTATTTACATGCAAGAGATAGAACAACATATATAAGATTGATCTTTCAGATCTTGAGAAGCAGAAGGTGACTTGCCTTATGTCTGTTTCTGAAGAGCAATGGGTCTGGCACAGAAGATTAGGTCATGCTAGTTTGAGAAAGATTTCTCAGATTAACAAACTAAATCTGGTCAGAGGACTCCCAAATCTGAAATATAAATCAGATGCTCTTTGTGAAGTATGTCAGAAGGGCAAGTTCTCCAAACCTGCATTCAAATCTAAGAATGTTGTCTCTTCCTCAAGGCCACTAGAACTTCTGCACATTGATCTGTTTGGACCAGTCAAAACAGCATCTGTCAGAGGGAAGAAATATGGATTAGTCATCGTAGATGATTATAGCCGCTGGACATGGGTAAAGTTCTTAAAACACAAGGATGAGTCTCATTCAGTGTTCTTTGAATTCTGCACTCAGATCCAATCTGAGAAGGAGTGCAAAATCATAAAGGTCAGAAGTGATCATGGTGGCGAATTTGAGAACAGATTCTTTGAGGAGCTCTTCAAAGAAAATGGTATTGCCCATGATTTCTCTTGCCCTAGAACTCCACAGCAAAATGGAGTTGTCGAGCGAAAGAATAGGACTCTACAAGAAATGGCCAGAACCATGATCAATGAGACCAATATGGCTAAGCACTTCTGGGCAGAAGCAATAAACACTGCATGTTATATTCAGAATAGAATCTCTATAAGACCTATTCTAAATAAGACTCCTTATGAATTGTGGAAGAACAGAAAGCCCAACATTTCATATTTTCATCCTTTTGGATGTGTGTGTTTTATTCTGAATACTAAAGATCATCTTGGTAAGTTTGATTCTAAGGCACAAAAATGTTTTCTTCTTGGATATTCTGAACGCTCTAAAGGCTACAGAGTATACAATACTGAAACATTGGTTGTAGAAGAATCAATCAATATCAGGTTTGATGATAAGCTTGGTCTTGAAAAACCAAAGCAGTTTGAGAATTTGCAGATATAGATATTGACATATCAGAAGTTGTAGAACCAAGAAGCAAAGCTCCAGAAGCTGAAAGTCTAAGAAGCAAAGAATCAGAAGATCAAGTTGCTGCATCTTTAGAGAATCTCAGGATTTCTGAAGAGCCAACAGTCAGAAGATCATCTAGAATCTCCTTAGCTCATTCAGAAGATGTGATCCTTGGAAAGAAAGATGATCCCATCAGAACAAGAGCATTCCTTAAGAACAATGCAGAATGTCAATTAGGTCTTGTTTCTTTGATCGAGCCAACTTCTGTTGATCAAGCTCTAGAAGATCCAGACTGGATAATTGCTATGCAAAAAGAACTAAATCAGTTTACAAGGAATGATGTATGGGATTTGGTTTCTAGACCTAAAGGATTCAACATCATTGGTACTAAGTGGGTTTTCAGAAACAAGCTTAGCGAAAAGGGAGAAGTGGTAAGAAACAAAGCCAGACTGGTAGCTCAGGGATATAGTCAGCAAGAAGGGATTAACTATACAGAAACCTTTGCACCAGTGGCCAGGTTAGAATATATTCGCTTATTGATTTCTTTTTCCATTCAACATAACATCACTCTGTATCAAATGGATGTTAAGAGTGCCTTCTTAAATGGCTATATAGATGAGGAAGTCTATGTCCACCAACCTCCTGGTTTTGAAGACACTAAGTCTCCAGAACATGTTTTCAAACTTAAGAAATCATTGTATGGGTTGAAGCAAGCTCCCAGAGCTTGGTATGAAAGATTAAGTTCTTTCCTTCTGGACAATGGTTTCACTAGAGGACAAGTGGACACGACTGTTTTCTATAAAACATCTAAGAAGGATATTTTAATTTGTCGAATTTATGTTGATGATATTATCTTTGGAACATCTAATGCTTCACTTGGAAAGGAGTTTGCTAAGTCTATGCAGGCTGAATTCGAAATGAGTATGATGGGTGAGCTCAAGTATTTCTTTGGGATTCAAATCAATCAAACTTCTGATGGAACCTATGTTCATCAAACGAAGTATGTGAAAGAACTTCTGAAGAAGTTTAATCTCTCTGAAAGCAAAGAAGCAAAAACTCCTATGCATCCAACATGTGTTCTTGGTAAGGATGAGGTAAGTAAGAAGGTAGATCAGAAGTTGTACAGAGGTATGATTGGATCTCTTCTATACTTAACTGCTTCTAGACCTGACATTCTCTTCAGTGTTTGTTTGTGTGCTAGATTCCAATCAGATCCTAGAGAATCTCACTTAACTGCTGTTAAGAGAATTCTGAGGTATCTGAAAGGTACTACTAACGTTGGTTTAGTCTATAGAAGATCTAAAGAATACAACTTAGTAGGATTCTGTGATGCTGACTATGCTGGAGATAGAATTGAAAGAAAGAGTACTTCTGGAAGTTGTCAATTCCTTGGAAGTCATTTTATCTCCTAGTACAGCAAGAAGCAAGCTACCATAGCTCTCTCAACTACAGAAGCAGAATATGTTGCTGCTGCTGGATGTAGCACACAAATGCTCTAGATGAAGAGTCAGCTAGAAGATTATCAGATATATGAGAGTAACATTCCTATTTTCTGTGATAATACTTCTGCTATATGTTTATCTAAGAATCCTATCTTACATTCCAAAGCTAAACATATTGAGATTAAACATCATTTCATTAGGGACTATGTTCAGAAGGGTGTTATCTCTTTAAACTTTGTGGATACAGACTATCAATGGGCTGATATCTTTACAAAACCCCTTGCTGAAGATAGGTTTAAGTTCATTCTGAAGAATATCAGTATGGACTTATGCCCAGAATGAGAAGATGAGAAGATCTTTGTATGAATATCTTCTGAAATGTGTTAGGACTAGGCATCTATAAGAAGTTCTGATAATGATCAATTAGAAGTTCTGATTCTGTTATTACTAACGTTTCATTATCTAAGTTGATTCAGAAGCTCTTTTAAAGCAAAACAGCTGTCACCAGTCTTTCCAGAAAATGAACATGTGTTCACTATTTTTGGACAAGCATGCGTGCAGTTGAGGAGACGCCGCCCTAGGTAACTGTGCAAATCATTTCATTTTGTTACTTTATCTCTCCTAACGTCATTTCTCATTAAATGCATATTGATGTCATTTTTTTTGTAATCATTTCTTTTAAAAAGTTTTCTTTTTATTTTATTCTCTTTTTCAAACCGTTTAAATAACCCGCTTCATCTTCATTTCATCTTTTTCACTCTCTCTCCATCTGTGCATCTTTTTCTTTGCATTCGTTTCCTTTCAAACCCTAGTTTGTGATTTGAAACCAAGCAACATCATCATGAATCCTTCCTCTCAACTGGTATACAACAAGCACAGATACGCTCCTCTGAAAACTTGCTCCATTCCTCAGTCAGAACTGGAAGTTCTCTATGAGTCCTCAGTGGACTTTGAAAATTTGAAAGCATATGGTTTCAAACCTGATGCTAAGCTCATGGCACAGGGATGGTCAAACTATCTGGCTAGATTGGTTGGACAAATTTACCCTGAACTGGTGAAAGATTTCTGGGTTCATGCAATCGTCACTCCAACCACTGTTATCTCCTTCGTGCTAGGGCATGAAGTTGTGATAACTGAGAAGTTAATCAGGAAGCTGTATAACTTGGACGATGAAGAAGGAGTCACTGGTCCTATTCCTGGCAGAGTTGATTGGTTCCAGGTTGAGAAGCTGATTTCGTGTGTTACCGGTGTTGATTCAAGTAAAACTGGTACCTTGAAGCCGTTTTATCAAGTTTGGGCTGAGATTATTTTGGGCTCTCTTCATCATAGAAAGAGATCCTTCTCTTCATCTTACATCAGTCCTGACCACAAGTACACTCTCTTCTGCGTCGGAAGAAGAATTGAAATCAATATCTCCAACATCATTTTTGAGAATCTGAAGTTGGCTATTGAAGAGTCAAGAGATGACGAACGTGTAAAGTATCCTCATCTCCAAAGAAATGTTGTTCCTTTCGCCAGAATGATCTCAGACATTCTGATTGAAAGTGACCTGATGGACTCCCTAAGGACTATTGGAACACCTAACTTCTTTAGAGTCACTCGGGGTTCTATCCTCAATGGTCTTGACTTGCTGAGAATGGAACTTGTCAAGGAAATAACTGTTGTTCCCTTTGACATTCAACCCAGAAGAATTCTTGTTGCAGGTTTCTCTACCTTGTTCCAAGCACAACTGTGCCAGGCAGTTAAGTTCTATTTGGAAGCTTCTGTGAGAAATCAATCTTCTATTGATCCTGCATGGATTCGTGGAAGAGTGCTTCCTTCTCAAGCGGACCTCAAGCATGAGGATAAGAAGAAGCGAGAGAAAAGGCTAAAGAGAAAGGCTGCAGAAGAAGCTGTCAAGAGAGAAACAAGGCAGAAGGTCACTTATGATCCTCTTAAGGTTGATTCCTTCGAGGCAATCAGAACAGGTAACTTCTCCAGGCAAGTGTACCAACCTCCACCTATCCAACCCTCTCCTTCTGAACCTCAAAACACCTTTACCTCTACAAATATCCCTCAATCACCTCCTTCTGCACAAACTCCTACGCCCATATCACCTTTACCTAATAGCTTGCAAACACCAGCATCTTCTCAAGTTCTCAACCCTACCCTCATAACTACCATCCTTCCCACACCCACAGATATACCTTCCTCATCAACCCCCTTCACTGATATTCCATCCTCTTCAAACACTGCACCTCCACATCCCCTACCTACCAGAAAATCCAACACACACTGCCTTCTCTACCCTGATTACAAATTCACCTTCAACCCACCTGAACCTGAACCCCATATCTACCTGGAGTTATTCAGAAGTAAAGTGATCAATAGGCTGGACCTCTTGAAGGATGCTTTCCTCAATGGTCTTGATGATGTTTCTACGAGAAACCTCTAGAGAAGCTTTCACCAGGATTTTCAAGTAGGAGCTATGGGAGTACAGAAGAGACTAGTGGCTGCTTCCCCTGGTTATGCTGGTTACCTTCTGGAGGGTGATAATGGTATCTACTATCATCCCCTCAGAAACAGGGTTGCTGTTGAGGAGAAGAGATTTGTGGATGAGCTGGAAGAAGCAAGAATTGCTGCTGCAATGGAAGCTAACCCTTGCAGGGAGATTGTGGTCTGGAGACCTCAATATCCTATTCTGCTCGGAGACTTCAGGACTCTCTTGGAATTTATGAGGGAAAACCCTTCTGAGGAAGACCCAAGCTTGGTCATTCCAGAAGTTGTTGACCCACCAGAAGTTGAAGGTCCTTCTGCTCCTAGGAATCTTGCTGCCATTCTTCAGGCACTTGAGAATGGAGATTCTGAGGTTCCTGCTGCAGAGTATGGAGATGCTTCTATGGAAGAAGCAGATGTTGAAGATCATGTTGCTGAAACCATTCCTGTTGAGGAAAATCCTGCAAATGATCTGATCATGGAAGCTGTGGATCAGAATGCCATCCCTCTGGAAAGAAGTTGTGAAGCTTCTTCTGATGAACCTTCTCGTCTTGCAAGGACTTTGGAAGTCATTCAGAAGAACCATGATGAGCAGAGATCGATCAACGCTGAGTTTCGTGCTTTCATGGAAAGGCAAAATGAGAGCAACAATGGGATTCATGATATGCTGGCCAAGATCATGTCAAAGCTGGGGTCATCTTAGATTGAGTCTTAGTTTGTTTTCTTTTGTTTTGCTGCATCTGTTTTTCTTTGCATTTCTCTTGCCCTTCCTCTTGTACTTCTGAACCTTTTCTCCGTGCTTAATGAAAATTATCATTTTTCTTCTATGTGTTTGTCTTGTTTTTCATCTGAATCTTTTATGTTTTTGGTGTTATGACAAAAAGGGGGAGAAAATGTGATAAATGATCTGATTTATTTTATCAGTTACTGGGAGAAAGGCTCCACATTTCTAACAGAACTTGCAAAGTTCTATGTCTTTGAGTGTTGTCTTGCAGGAATTGAAGATCCTCTTTTAAAGCTCAACATGAGAAGCAAAGAGATGGGGAAAAGCAATTCTATAAAGAATCAAGCTCATGGAAATTGAAGCAAGCTGAGTGCTATAAAGCTTCAAGAATCAGAAGCAAGAAGGAAGAATGTTCTGATATTCTGATGATAGAATATACTTTCATTCTTATTCTTTATATGTTCTGATGCATGTTTTTAGTTACAAAATATGCTCTGAAACATTTTGTGTGTGTGCTCTGATACATATTATATGTTCTGAAACATATTCTATGTTCTGATTCATTCATGCTGACTTTTGTCGTTTAGTTTGTTCTGTAACATTTCAGGATGTAGAGATGCTCTGATGATGCTCTGGTACATTCAACAATGTTCTGATACAATCTAGCATGCAATGACTCAAGAAGAAATTCAAGCTCTAAAGCTGTCCTATGGAAGCAAGAATCAGAAGCTGCAAATGTTCTGAAGATCAAAGCATATGTGAAAGTCTCTACTGAAATACTCAGGGAAGTCTTTTATTTATAAAATTCTTCTAGTATTTATTTCAGGGGGAGATTATTTATCTCAGGGGGAGATTGTTAATCTCAGGGGGAGACATATTCACACATTGTTTATATGCTTATGCTATAGCTGTGTAATTGTCTTTAGCCGTCTGATATTCTGATCGCAAATTCATATCATTTATGTATGTTTTTGTCATCATCAAAAAGGGGAAGATTGTTAGAACAAGATTTGTTCTGATCAATATTCTTAGTTTTGATGATAACAATTATATGAATTTTGTATGAGATAATGTGGTACTTTAATACTATGCAATTTCCGTTTCAGGAATTATAAAAAGAGTATGCACAAAATCAGCGCAAGAAGCACTGACTCAAAAGGTTCAGCATGCAACATCAGAACATGATCTGGCAAGACATTAGAAGATGGTCAAGCAGAATCAGAACATGGGTCTATGGAAGCATCAGAAGAACTTGAGATCAGAAGCAGAAGCACTGAAGTTCTCATGGTATCACGCTCAGAACCACTTCAAGGTCAGAAGACAAGAAGATGCTCTGCACCAAGCTGTTTGACTCTGATGACATTCAAACGTTGTTTACACAAACATTAGATCAGAAGCAAGTACTAGACTGGCAGGCTACGCTGACTGACAAAAGGAACGTTAGAAGCTATTAAAGGCAACGTCAGTAGACACAGCGGAAATAAGGCTCGAGGTAGTTGACAAAAGAGTGAAACATTAAATGCAATGCTGTACGGAATACGCAAAGCATTAAATGCTCCCAACGGTCATCTTCTCAAGTGCCTATAAATATGAAGTTCTGATGAGAAGCAAAGGTTAACGAATTACAAACTTTGAACCAACTTGCAGAAACGCTGTTCAAATCAAAAACTCTCAAACTTCATCATCAAGCTCACTACATTGCTGTTGTAATATCTTAGTGAGATTTAAGCTTAAACTTAAGAGAAAATCACAGTTGTGATAATAGCTTTTTAAGAAGCATTGTAACTCTTAAAAGAATTTATTTATATTAATTTGTAAGTTCTAGAGTGATCAGGTTGTTGATCAGTATACTCTAGCAAGTCTTAGAAGTTGTCTAAGCAGTTTGTTCCTAGAGTGATCAGGTTGTGATCAGGATACTCTAGAAGACTTAGCAGTTGGCTAAGTGGAAAACCATTGTAATCAAGTGTGATTAGTGGATTAAATCCTCAGGTGAGGTAAATCACTCCAAGGGGGTGGACTGGAGTATTTTAGTTAACAACGAACCAGGATAAAAATCATTGTGCAAATTGTTTTTATCTTACAACTTTTAAAGCTACACTTATTCAACCCCCCCCCCTTTCTAAGTGTTTTTCTATCCTTCAGGGATGATTGAAGATCTTCCTTCATGTTTGTGATGAAAGCCTTGCTGCTTGTCATGCTTTATGAACTTCTTAAATTTATGAAGTAACAAAGTCATGTCTTCATTAGTTTATGAGTGTTTGTCTTCTTAAACCTTAAGAGCGATACTTTTCTTCTTTTTGTCGCCTTCTTCATCATCAACTAGCATTTTAGTTCTATTTTGTATTCGTGCAATTTTCCAAACATGTTAGTCCAATCCATAGAAGATGAGTCTTTAGATTTAGAAATTACACTAACTTTAGGTTGTCAACTATGATTTAACCATCTAAGAACTTTGTTAATCAAATCATCATTCATATAAGTTTTTCCTAAAGTTCTCATATAATTCACAGTATGAATAAATCGTTTTTCCATATCTTGAATATTTTCATCAGATTTCATTTAAAATAGTTTGTACTCATGGATCAATGTGTTCATTATAACCTTTTTTATTTCGGTTGTACCTTCATAGGTAAGTTGAAGGTGTCCCACATTTTTTAGCAGATTCAGTGAGAAACACGAAAAAAAACTCATCAATATTGAGAGAGGTGGTGATAATAGTTTTCACTTTTAGATTGTGTAGCACATTTTTTTTATCCATTTTGGTATAGATTTCTCTAACTTTGTTTTCCACAACACCATCAACAAGATGTGTGAGAACAAAATGATTTTTTTTAGATTTTTATTTCCAATAAGCATATTTGTCTCCATTGAAGGATGATGTATGTTTAGTGAATTGTTTGAAATCATTCTTACCTCCTAAGGCGATTAATGTTACAATAGGAGTTAGGTTTTGATACCCCTTGATGAACAAGCAACTCCAAACACAATAGGGGAATGTGGTGAATTGTGATATCTGAATTTTAAATTGTTTACCAAAGATTGATTTTAAGTTTATTGATTTAAAAAAAATATATAGTAAAGAATCAGACCGAAATAAAAGAGATAGAGTTGGAAAGATTATACCATATTTTATATTGGTTCGGCCTTAAACCTCGCGACCTTTTTTAATCCCCAATCATTTCTTAAACTCATGACCTATTTTAGTCCCTAAAATTTTCTTTTAAAATTTCTACTATCAACAACTTAAACTTTTACAGAGATTCACTCAAACTATTTATTTTCAAACCAATTAGAAATGTATAAGAGAACTTAGGTTTTTAAATAATAAAAAAAAATATATGCACAACAAAACATATCAATTTTATACTAATGGATAGAGTATAAAATTAAGATAGGACAACTTTATCATAGGAACATCATTAATCCAGCCAAACACATTGGTGCCAAGAACAGTAACACTTTTCTTGTTCATCCTCACGCAAGTAGCTAGCACACAGCCTTAGAGAGGGACCAGATCATAAAGATGATGCAAATTCCAAAGCAATGCCATACATAACATAGGAAAATGTAGTGAGAAATGATTTTGCAATCAATTGCTTTATGATTGAAGACTATAAAAGGATATAAAAAAGAAGGAAAAAAAAGCTATTCTTTTCCCTCAATTCAAACAACTTTTTGACACATTAAAAAAAGAGGAGTAGGGTATAAGCATCAAACCCAATCTTTCAGCTTTTTCAGGTTTTGATTTGTGCCAAATACATCAACCTGTGTGTTTTTTCTACTTTTCTTGTTTTCAACTTTTCTTTATTGTTTGTTGATTCCATTTTTGACTTTTATGGCTATGTTCATAACAAAAATTAATTTAGTAAAATTAATAAATTTAAACCGATTTTAGTTAATATCGAGTTCAAATATTATATATATATATTTCAGAGACAAAAACTCTAAAGTGTATTTTTGGTTCTATTTTGGAAAAGAGAAAGTAAATCTTAGATGTGTAAATCATTTTTATATTTTTGTATTTATTTTGAGTAGAGTTGAGTTTTCTTCTTAAATTAATTTTAATTTAAAATTAGAAATTAAAATTTTTTATTTTAAAATTTATATTTTCATTCAAATTTACTCTTCAACTAATTAATTTAATATATTCAAATTAAAATTAAATTATTTTGCATTTGACTCAATTTTAATTAGAACTAAACTAATTTTATCGAGTCGATTCATTCAAAATCTATCAAATAATTTTTTTAACTTAAATTAAATTATTTGTGAAAGTGAAATCAAATTTATAAAAAAGAATTAAAACATATCAAAATTAAATCACTTGAATAATTTGTTTCCATTCAAAAATGGAATGACACACACTCAAAGGGTTAGGATTATAGGAGACAGAAAAGTAAGTGTTTGATAGAGAGAGAGAGAGGTAGATGCAAACTTTGTTGTCATTCAGCTTTCCCATCTCCTTTGAATTACTAAGATTGGATGGAAACTTTGCATGCTTTTAGTCATTCACATACAGAACGATGCATTACTAAGATTTTTTAGGAATGAATATCTAGAGCATAATGCTAATGACTCATATGTTGAGGATGAGAGAAGTCTTGCCACAATGTACACCAGTTCAAATTACAAAGATGAATCGTCTAATGACAAGTAGAAAATAACTAAGTTATAAAAGATTTTGCGCAATAGTTTGTTTAAATAGATTATTTTAAATTTAATGAATTTGATTAACGACTAAATTTAATGAATTTGATTAACGACTGAACCAGTGAAATAAGACACATTTTTATGATCGAAAATATAATAATATTTGTATTATATTTTATTAGAATGATAACCTACAAGATCGCCAACAAATACATAAAAAAAAATTCAACTTAATATATCGACCAAAACAAAACACTTAAATATTAAATACTCGAGATTCGGCATGTAAGATATAAACTAATGTTACCTACAACACAAAATGACAATCGATTAACTAGATATGCACAAGTCAAAATTGTTTTACCCCCAATATAATTTTGAGATATGAATTTTAATTAAGAAAACATTTGGAAGAGAAGAGTTTGAACAACTTCAAAATGACGGTTTTTCTTTTCTTTAACCTCAATTTGTTTTGGAGTTTCAATACATATAAATTCATGAATAATTCCATTTATTGTTAGAGTTTTTAAATTTATAAGGATCATATTATTTTTTATTGTTAGAAGGCAAATCTTTAATGGCTTTCTCAAATTGTGTTCTTACCACATTATAAAAATAAAGAACAATTGAGGTACTTCTCAATTTCCCTTCATAAAAAAGTCAAGTTACGTGAGTACAATAATTAACAATGAAAGTAAATTATCTCACATCAAATATAACCAATAAGGATGAAAACATACATTAGTGAACGACCAAGATGTTTATGCTAAACAATATTTGGGAGGCATGAGAATGAGACTCTGATTAAGATCAAAATACAAAAGACAACATCATCTGATCAATTCATACACATGAGATATAGTATAAATATTTAGTCTTTATCAATATTCCAATTATCTTAATTGTTGCAAGTTTCTGAAAAATAAAATGAGAATAAAAAAAAAAGAATACTAAATAGTTATTATCCTTTATAAGATTACATTAGAAAAGTTTATTCAAAAGACTATAATATGAAACACATCTTTCAATTTAAAAGAGTGAAAGTCAATGTCTCTGTAACCATTTATATGATTATGTGAACCATAGAGAACAATGATGTGGGAAGTTCAAATAAGGTTGAGAATCAAATGTATGTGATGATTTACACCAAAATAGTTCAAGCATTTCAAGAGCCAATATAAGTAACATTTAAGTTGAACCCACAATAGATCTATTTTCTAATATATTGATTGATGACATGCGAATTTTTTACCTCTCTAACTAGCTTTTCCATTAAAAACACCACAATAACCAACTTTCTAACAAAAATTTCAATGTAGCCAACTTCCAAAAAAAACTATAATGAAATAAAAAAATAAAAAAAGTTAGACATGTAAAAATTCATGTCAAACCAATTGGTGTCTTCTATTTTTTTAATAAGGGGCGTCAATTAAATCGGCGCCACTGTATTATTTAATTTGACATTTTTTTTACTGATTATTCTGCAGAATTTATTACAATGAAATTAGTAGCTAAATCTACAGCAAAATCCATAGATAATGCTGCAAGAAAGTCTGCAAAAAAAAAAAAACAAATTTGTTAGGAAAATTTTGTAGAAAATATCAATAAAATTAAAATAACATTGTGGTGCCGATGTAATTGGCGTCCCCTTTTAAAATATAGGAACAGGCGTCAATTACTTTGACAACATCCTTTTTTTGGTTTGAAAGTTGGATACATTAAATTTTTTATTAAAAACTTGGTTATTTTGGTTTTTTATGAAAAAGTTGGTTAGAGAGGTAAAAATTCATGTCATTCAATTGTGTCTTGCTCGTGAGAACTAAAATGGAAAACAAACAATTGTAAAGTGCACCTGAATGCAACTCATAAACGAAACAAACAACTGAAATGCAATAACAAAGACTAAAAGTCTATAAAAAAAATTAGGAAAAATGGACAAAAAGTATTCAGATTTCAAGTGACTTATTACTCGAGATACACATATTTGTTAGTGAAAACTCAAAAGAGAAATAGGAGATATTGATCTGAAATATGAGTAAAAATCACAACGAATAGAGCAAAAGAATGAGAGCATGTGACATTCATTTTACACCACAAAATACGTACAAAAAATAATGAATCACATACGACATCTATGATTTAAACAAAAGTAAGACTCTAAGATTGAAAATTTTTGATACCATATAAAATATAATTTGGACTTATTTAAAATTTTTAAAAAAGTAAAAGCATAAATTTTCTTTAAGTAAACTATTCTAACTCTAATAGGCTTGAAGGTCAAATCCCACTAATACAAATAATTTTTAAAAATAATCTTATTTACACTTCTTATTTACAACATGATACATGATTTATTTTTCATACAATCAACCCTCTTATTAATTCATGGGATGAATAGAGTAGACACATGGAACTATTTAGAAATAGTAAAATAGAGTTGTGCCTAAAGATCTGTCACTAACATTCCATTATTTTCTAGTATAAATTTCTAAAAAGAAATTAAAGTTGAACATGAGAGAATAAGGAGACTTGATTAGCTTGAACAAAAAAGGATTATACATTAGACAAGGGCAGTGACTTTATATTCTTGAAATAACAGGACATCTTACTAAAGTCAAAAAGAAAAAGCAACATGTCTTGTTTAATTTAATAGTATCAAATTCAATTAGTAAATGTATAAGGGGAAAGGGTTGGAAGAAAAGCTGATCATGTCACTCAATACCCCTTTTGGATCACTAAAATGTCATTCAGGAACTTTGCAGTTGCTTGTAAGAAATTTATATGTCATGGGAATATATCCTTTAATCAAACTTCATGCTCACACTGATTCTATATGCATTCACATACAAACAAATATATGCAAATAGGAATTTACTCCAATAGAAATAATTAATAGCTTGTTAAAAGTTGTTTCATATCATGTAAAATCGTTGATTTCTGTCGATGATCTCGGAGTATTATGGCTTACCTTTGATAAACTCTCGAAATTTAATTCAATTAATACTTTTTGTTATAAAAAATGTGTGTGTGTGTGTATAGATGATCTTTGATCCTTCTCGAAAGGACTTGTTCACGAGGATGTGAAGTTGGTTAGATTCAAGGTGATTTTCGGAAAAATAATAATAAGTTGAGAATGTGGTCTAATATCTTGAGGAGACGTGGTACATGCAAACACTATGACGCACGAGTATATATTGGAAGTAGAAATATTTCTTCGTTTTAAGAATGTGTACTTGAATTTGATATTTTTCTCTCATTTTATAGGCGAGTTTTAGAGTTTTGAAGGCCTAGAACCTTCTTGTGCAAGATAGCTATCTGAAAGAACATATGTTAAAATATTATTCGTTGTTTTTCACGACAGATAAACCAAATATCACTAGTCTAAAGGTTACACCGAAATTATATCCATAACAATTTTATATCGCCTTGCAACTATATAATTGATGATTTATATTACCCTTTTCAAGTGTAACTTGATGTATAAGAAACATGTAGAGGAAGCTGTGGTCTTATGATTGGTGTAAACTTTCTAATGTTCAACACCTTTGATTTCTTACTTAGATTCTGATGAAATGCATGCTTGAGGCTAAAGACACTTATTCTAATCACCTAGCACTTTAAAGAGTGGAATTGCTATTTATGAATGCTATCTCAATTTGAAATTTTTTCTATTAATAAGTCCTCTAGGATGATATCTTTAATTAAGCCTATCAATAATCCTTTTACTAACGTGTAGGTTATTGAAGCAATGGAATATTATGGTAGTACAAGTTAAACATAATTCCACCAAGATTCCAATCATTAAACCAAAAGCCATGCTTGAAAATGACTTGGCCTTTAGCCATCTATATTTATTCTTTCCTATATGATGTTTGCATTTGCTTTTTATCCTTTACTACTTTTGTAATTATCTTTTATTTTTATTTATTTGTCTAAGATTTGTCACTTTTTTTTTACAACTAAGATTTGTCACTTAAGTTATAAGAGTTTGATTTTATAAAAATATATAGTTTAAATTTTTGAGAAATGATATTAATTTTTCTCTTTCCTATTTTTTTTTATATTTTCTCATTTATTAAATAAAAAAAACTTTTAATTAAAGAAACTTACACGACTTATTGTGAAAGAAGCAAAACCAATTGTTTATCTAGCACATATAATTCACTTTTAGAATGATTGTTCATTAATGAATGCATCTCACCAGTCACCACCTTCAATCACTTTAAACTATATTTGCTTTCAAATGTTTTACTGAATCCTTTGGTTGTAAGTTTTGCAACCCTTCATCTACATACAAAGCATAAAAAATAAGGTCGACACAATTGTATCTATAAGAAAGTACATTTTCCTTTCTAACCTATCACGAATCAAATGATAATTAGCAGCCATTGTAGATTTTTCCTCACTAGAACTAAAAGCATGAGCATTAACTTCCTCCTCATCTATAGTTACCTAGTAGGAACATCCACCTCAAACTACGTCTTCTCCACCATACGGATCTCATCAAAAGTAACATTCATGCTTGTGATAAATTATGATTCTTCAGGTTAAACCTTCCACGACGTGTAACCCTACACACCTTTATAGTAATCAATAAAGACGCATTTCACAACCTTAGTATGAAGATTATTTTTCTTGATATGTAGAAACTCTGAGACTTTAAAAATATTTAAATTAAAGTAATCTATAAGTTTCTCACTCTAAACTTCCATACGTGTCTTGAAGGCTATTTTTGTAAATGAACATATATCGATCAAGTTGTTGTAGCAACAACCTTGCCCTAGAAACTCTTTAGCAACCCACATATCATATTCTAAAACAAGTAGTTTGGGGAGCTAGTGTGAAATTAGAGCTTGTACATTTTGTTATATGTGAATAAATCAAACCTGAATCAATTAGAGGAAATAAGTACTTTATTACCATTACAAATGGCTTTAGTAGGAAGACATAGATTTATTTTTTGAATGAAAAGTCTAGTGTTTTTGATGTTTTCAAAAGATTTTAAGGTATTAATTGAAATAAAATCTACTTGCATGATTCAATATCTCAAAATTGATACAGAGAAGAAATTACATTTAATGCATTCAATATCTTGTAAGGCATCAAAATACAGTTGACTATTTCATATACTCCACAATAAAATAGGGTATTTAAGAGGAAAATTGGAACACTTGTGAATATGATCAGGAGTATGTTGTCATGATGGAATGTTCTCAAACATTTTTTACTTGTTGCACTAAAATGAGACACCTATGTCACAAATAGAATTCCTACCCTTGCAGTCAAGAACGTAACTCTTGAAGAAACCTGAAGTGGATCAAAGCCCTTAGTACATCATTTTAGAGTGTTTGTTTGTGTGGCTCATGCACACAGTGGCGGAGCCAGAAAAATTATATAGCCTGGGAAAAAATTTAAAGATCGCAAATTTGCATTATATATAATATATAAATAGTCGTCGATCAAAATAAAAGAGACAAACATAACCTTACAATAGAGGGTTAAATAAAATTAAGAGGCAAATGTCCTTTCCGAGACTTCTTTGCGGTGAATGTTCGAATAATATCAATATATCAAGTGACTTGAATATTTCCCGCTCGATGTAACATATCATCAAATCATTGAACCACACATCGTTGATCTTATTTCGCAATTTAGAATTGATAATTTTCATTGCTGAAAAAGCTCTTTCAATGGATGCTGTCGACACTGGCAATATCAAAGCTAACCCTATAAGTTTATAAACCAATGGAAATACCAAATGTTTCTCAGTTTGAACCATCTTCATAGCCAAACTTTGAACATCTTCACAAGTGGAAAATGAAGCATTTCTTCTCACTTGAAGAACATAAGTGTCAAGTTGATCCCTAATTGTTCCTCGGTCATCATCAGAAAAGTCAGCATAATAAATATCTGCGAGACGAGCAAGCTTATCAACATCAAACTTGGATAAAGAGTTCTCAGGGTCAAGGCATGAAAAGAAATCAAGTATAATGTTACTTCTTTCACTAAAGCGGTGATCCATCTCCGCACATATTTTGTCAATAGCAACATAAAAAATATCTGCACGGTAATGATGAAGATTAGTGATAGTCCTCCCTTCTACTCTTGAACGACCCCGAACTGTTATTTCGTCATCCATATTTGGCACCGCAATACCTTTAGCAACACAAAATTCTTGGACATCGGCAAAAAAAATTATTCCAACCACTCTCTCCCATTGTGGCCAACCGAGCTTTGGCAACGTCAACTAATTCCATGGCATTCACGATATTAAGATATTTTCTTTGTAAGACATTTGAAAGCTCGTTTGTGATACCAAACAACTTTAACATTAACCTCAAAATAAAAGCAAATTTAAAGCTCTCCATTTTTCTATCAAAATCGCTGCTTGAGATGGTCCACGTCCATCTTCATGAACCATACTAAGCACCTTTAATACGGAGGACCACATTTGATCCAAACGAATCAATGTAGTATGATGTGAGCCCCATCTAGTATCCCCGGGTCTAGTGAGATTAGATGATTGGTGCAAGCCTCTTCCTCTAGATGTCTGACCACTCTCAAGTTTATTTAAAATATCTTGGTGTTGTGCCTCTATCAAAGCATCCCTCCTCTTACAAGATGCACTTGTTCTATTCACAATCAAGGCGATATACTCAAAGAAATCATGAATAGATGAGCAACTACTAGTAACCGACACAACAACCGATTGCAAACGGTGAGCATAACAATGGACATAAAAAGCATAAGGGTTTTCATCAATAATTTTTATTTGTAAACTATTAAATTCACCTCTCATATTTGAAGCTCCATCATATCCTTGCCCTCGTATCCTTGAAATAAATATCCGTGACATGAATAGAGCAATAAATCGTTCCACAACATTCCCTTTGTCATTCAAAAACCTAAAAAAAATCAACAAGTTTACTTGGCGGCATGTAGAGAATAATAGGTAATGAAAATTAAAAATTGGACAATACAACTACTAACCTCAACATCACCACCATTTGCTCTTTCACGGATATATCACGTGACTTGTCAATAAGCACGGAGAATTGTCTATCACCAAGCTCTTCCATAATCACCTTGGTAACTTCATGTGCACAACACGTCGCAAGCTCCTTTTGAATGTCACCGCAAGTCATTGTGCAATTTTTCTCACCACGGTCAAAAGCATCCCTCACTTGTTCATTCTGAGATTTTACCCAATCTACCATCTCTCTAAAATTTCCCTTATTTAGAGAAGTAGAGGATTCATCATGGCCACGAAAAGCCATCCCTTGTGCTATGAGATATATTGAACAATCTAAAGAACAAGTCAAACGAATCTTATACAATTCTTCTGATTCCTTGGTTGCATTAGCAAATTTACTTATCACACTTTGTCTTTGATTATTATAATCATCGTAATGCTTGACACATGAGTTGTGCAAACTATTATGACCACCAACGTGACCTTTCAAGCTTTGAGATGCATGCTTCCAATCTCTATATCCTCTTTTGGTGAAGACTTCAAAACCAAAGTATTCGGCCCTCCCAGGTTGCTTAAAGAGAAAACAATAAAAACAATAAGTTGCATCCTTTATCTCACTGTATTCCAACCATGTATAATTCTTATACCATGATTTACTAAATGCTCTACTAACACTTCCAAATTTAGTATGAGGAAAGGTTGGCAAATCTGGTTGCATTGGACCATTCAATATATATGCCCTCCTCACTTGGTCTTGAATATTCGGAGCATACTCATTGATTTGTTTCCTACAACCTGGATCACGCACAATCTCATTTGGATTAAACTCATTAACCACATTATTAGGCGGTGGTTCTAATTCAACTTCTGGTTGCACAATATTCACATGTTCTTGACGTACAAAGAAAGAAGTTGAATGATGTGTTGCTTTTTAGTGATAGTGATATGGAAACATTTTAAAGTGTTGATATCCATTATAACTTGACTTGGTTCGAGAAATAACTCTTCTACTATTGTGTGTAAAAAATATTTTATGTTTAATCTAATATAGAATATTTAATATAAAAGAAACTGCCTCAAAGATAGAGCATATTTTTTAAAGGGAAAATAAGAAAAATATAGGGAATGAGGAGGTATAGTAAATTTATGGGGTTGTCAATAACATTTTACAGATCTTTTATTCGAAGTGGGTTTACACAGCAAGCCCATATGATATTGACAAGTACATAATATCACCCAGAAATCTAAACCATATTGCAGGAACTAAAAAAATTATGTTTAATATTAATTCATTGATGAGAATAAGTAGATGAATATTCCTTAAATTATAAATAATTTTGCTTCGGATAAATTCTAAGAGTATTTTGCTTAACAAATTTTTTTTGACAAATTTTAGCTAAAGAGTTTAGTAAGTAACTATATATCATTACAGATTAATATGAGTTAAACTTACTATTAGAATTCTTTTTTTAAAAAAATTTATTTATTCTATTTTTTTCTAAAATTTGTGTTGATTGTACTTAATGATAATAAAATATTAATTTTTTGAAATCAACAGTTATATATATATATATATATATATATATATATATATATATATATATATATATATATATATATATATATATATATATATATATAAAATATGAAAATACTAAAAGAAATATTTATATTATTTTCAAAATATATTATCTTAAAATATTATATATTGTAAAAATAAAAAATCATAATATTTCTCAATTATAATGATTTAATTTTTAAAAAAATTATTTTTTATATTAACAAGTTATAACACATGTATTTAAAAAAATAAAAGACATAATTGCAATTTTGGTCCCTCTTTGTTTGTCTTTTTTTCGATTTTGGTTCTCCATTTTTATAACCACGATTTTGAAAGCCCTTTTTCTGTTGAAAAAGGGACAAAAATATAAATTGATTTTGCAGAAACAAGTAAAATAGGGGGACCAAAATTGCACAAAAAACATTAAAATAAAATTAAAATAGTGGCTTTTAAAATAGAGATCAAAATTTAGAAAAAAATAAAATAGAGGGATTAAAGTTGCAATTAAGTTAAAATAAAAAATAATATGTTAGTGAGATAATATTGTAATGATTATACTCTAGTCCATGCTACTGCTCAAGCATTTTATGACATGCCAATTTTGTATTTATCAATTGATTAATAATGAATAAAGTATTTAATACGTTTAATCTAAATATATTAATTATTTAATAAATTTTTATTATAAAGTTGCTCTTGTAATAAGAATTGTAGAGAGTATGGTATAATAATAATAATAATAATAATAATAATAATAATAATAATAATAATAATAAATTATTATTATCATCATTAATTTGGAACAGAAGATTAGTGGTGTAAAAAGAAGGAGTTTTTTCAATGTGGTGGTATAGCCTTCAATGCGATGGGGTGAGAGTGTTCCTGCAAGTTTAACACTTTAAACGTTAAAGTCAGTAAGGTCTGAGAGATGTGACTTTGCAAGAGTGAATAAATAGATACATGTTGTGTGTAAACTCGGTTTTTTTGCGAACTGACTCCTTACTCTTTCTTTTGATTTCCGCATAGCAAAAATGTTTGTTTGCGGGTTTTTTTTGCAAGAGTCGTCACCGACTTTTATTTTATCCAATTATATTAGGAAAGGCATAAAAGAACAAAAAAAGACCTTTTGACAGATTTTGGGTTCGGGGTTGGTTATCCAAAGGAAATGTTTTAAGCACCCTTTGTATCCATGGTTATCCATGGGCTCTTAATTTTGCTTAGATCACTTTTGTCTTGTTTGATTTTGTTTGCTTGAAAAGTGGGTGTGGGTGTGTGTTGGAAAATGTTTTGACTTTGTAATAATCCTTGGCGGATGTATACAAATATCATTTTTTGAATGGTTTGACTTTGTAATAATCCTTGGCGGATGTATACAAATATCATTTTTTGAAGTTGTTTTGACAACGAGGTATGAAAAGTATTTGAACTTTTGATTTGAAAAACCTTGTAATGATCCTTGGCGGATGCCTACAAAGTTTTATCTTTTGAAATTTGTTTTGTGAAAACAGTGATTGAAAATTTGGTTGAAAACCGTTTTGAAATTGATTTGAAAATAGAAGAAGTAAAGATGGACACTAAGTCACATAGGTCTTTGAAGAGTTTCACCGGGAATAATGCCCATCAAATACCAGATGAAAGTTTTGAAAATAGATGAGAAGTTTTGAAAATACGTTGTTTGAAAATGAAAGGTGTTGGGTCTTATACTCATAGAGAGGCCCAATTGAAATTGATTTGTTTGAGCAAGCAATTTAGGAGTTACCTACCCTCACTTTATAAGATCTTTCCTATGCGTTAGCAAAATGGACAAAGAGAAAATAGCGGAAACAAATAATATGTCCAAATGGACAAAGAGAAAATAACAGAAACATAAATAATACGTCCAAATGGACAAAGAGAAAATAGCAGAAACATAAATAATACGTCCAAATGGACAAAGAGAAAATAGCAGAAACATAAATAATACGTCCAAATGGACAAAGAGAAAATAACAGAAACATAAATAATATGTCCAAATGGACAAAGAGAAAATAACATAAACATAAATAATACGTCCAAATGGACAAAGAGAAAATGGAAGAAACATAAATAATACGTCCAAATGGACAAAGTGAAAATAGCATAAACATAAATAATAAATAATAAAATAAAGCTTAAAGCAAGAAATATAAAGAACAATATAATAAAATGCAGAAATTGAAGTCAATTGTTAGTATGTTAGCACGTGAATCATCTTGAAGCTAGTCAAGTATATCCACGATGTTAGTGAAGATCGATGGTGAGTGAATGATGATCTAAAGTTAATGAAAATTTATCAGAAGCTTGATAGAATCATAGCGACTACACGATAAATTTCCAAAAGTCTTAAATCAACTGCATACAATCTCTGCCATATTTGATCTTTTATTCCGATTCTGGACAAAGAAAAAGATAAGAAATAATATCAAATAATATACAAAAATAAATATAAAACAAATTAAACTTAATTCATTTTTTGTGATTTTTTGGAATTGATTTTAAGTTAATTAACAAGCTAATTAAACTTAACAAGAAAAATATTATTTTTTATGTCAAAAATTAGATTATAAAAATATAAACCTAAATCTAAAAGAAAAATATTTTTTGGAGTTTTTTTGATTGGTTAAAAATAATTAAAAAGCGATATTTATATAATTACTAATTAATTAAGCAAAATAAATAAATTATAAATAAAAATAAAATATTTTTATGTTAAAAAATAAAATAATATTTTATATACTTAAAACTAAAATTAAAATATTTTTTGGATTTTTTAAAGTATTTTTAATTAATTTTATAAAGAAAATATATTAAATAAGAAAATAAAAAGAAAATTAAATAAACTGGATCCTGTGTGGTGATCCACTGAAGGACCATGGTGGTCTGCTCATGTTGGGAGCGTTGGATGGATGACTGGAATAATCTAGTGGTTCAGATGGAGGGTGTATGGTGTGATGCGTGTGGAGTGATGTGCCAGATTTATTAGAATAATTAAATTCAGCCTGGGCCCACATGGAATTGATTGACCAATGGAAAAGAAGGAAAATGCCACGCAGCATGGTCAACTTTTCAACTCTACTATTCATCTTCTTCTTCAACTTACCTGCGGAATTAGCTGCAGATTTACCTGCGGATTTTTCCTTCAAATTTTCAAACTCTTGAACGACCTGCAAAATGAAGATGGAAAAAAACAAAGGCCACCCAGATCACCTAATTTGACCCTTCTGAACATGATAGCGGTGTTAGTTTTTCCATTTGATTAACGTAGCTATGAGTTTGGAGCTTGGCCATGGTTATGTTCGAACATGGTTTTTAACATGGTACTCTTTGTTATGGCCATTACTTGTTTCATGCATTTTTTCCAAAAAAGGTCAACTTCATCAAGGCATATCTCCCTCAATTTTGATCCCATGAAAGTGTCATTGTACTTTTTAGAAAGCCCAAGATGTCCTCTACAAGCCACTTTGGAAGCTTTTTTTTCATTTGGAGAAGTTATCTTGATGATATGGGCTTTGACAAAAAACTGCTTTTTGTTGACTTTCAATATGACCTGTAATGTTTTGGCTTATATCTCTTATGCGAAAGCATTTCTTGACCTTGGGCCCAACATAAAAGTTGTATAGAATTGAATTTCCTTGAGAATGAGCTTTGGTTGGAATTTTTCTGATGAACCAGGAGAGAGTTATGGCTGGTCAAAGTTCAATTGACTTTTAGGTCAAAAATCCTAATTTTGCAATTTTGAGTTTTGTTGATTTCTGAACTTTTCTTGATGAATTATGATCAATCCTTGATCAAATGATGGATATTACTTCCAATGATTGATGTTGACCAAAAATCTTGATTTTTTACTGCAGTTGACTTTTTTTCAATGAACTATAGTTTTGCGATCTTTCAATGGATCAAGGTCTTCTCCTCAATTGAATGACATGAATGGACTATAATGTTGATTTGAAGGCCTTTGAATCATATTTTGAGTCTTGGAATCATCTCTTGATTAAAAGTCAATCCTCTGGTGAAATTAGGTCGAAACCCTAATTTGGCGCTTCTGGCGATCTTGAGAGTTGTCTGCCTTACACTGAGCCATCCTTGGACTTGAATATTGATTGAAGGAACCTTTGAATCTTGAGAGAATGTTGAAACTCTTGTGGGCCTCAAAACCCTAATTTCTTCAGCTTTCTCTTGATCATTCTCCTGTCTTTTTAACACACAAGCAACAAACTTTTTTTCTTTTTTTTTGTTAGTAAATAAAAATATGCATGATGATAAATGATAATGATAATGATAATGATCATAACACTTAGAAAATGATGGGATCTCAGAGTTCAAAAATTGGGGTGCAACATTGTGGCGTGTGATAGAGCTCTTAAATATGATAGATTATTAAAATCGTTTGTGTTTAGTCTGATGTGGGTTGTGTAAGACAGCCTAATTAGATATGAAGGTTGGTGGTGAGGTGGTAGCTCGCATCTATTGTGCGGCTTTCTAGAAAGGGTCTATCTATTCATCATAAGGGTGGACAGGAAGTCGGGTGGGTTGGATTCGGACCCCAAAGCTCAATCCGGCCCAAACCTCGGGTGCCATACACAAGCCCAATTCCGACCAAAAAAATCGGTTTGATCGGGTTACGGCTTGTCGGATTACCAGTATGTACGGTTCGGTTAGATCGGATTACATGACAGTCAAATAATTGCATTCTTTGACAATTCAAAACATTCATATATCATAAATGATATAGCATAAAAATTCATAAATTATAATAAACATTCATCCTTCATAATTATATTCAAATTAGACATTCAGTTTTGTTGAAGCTTAAATACTAGTTGTTGAAGTTTAAATATTGTGTTAATATTTAAATTACAGTCATCCTTCATATAAAAATTAACATGAAAAGCCAACATAATAACACAACCAACACTAATTATAATTTGTGTTCATCATGAAACTTTCAAAGTGATAGTTTTTGTTCCAAGGAACAATAAATGCAATTTCTCCTGCAGATTTCCTAATTTGTGCCAAGGACATCTCATCCTACACATGTGGAATAACATAAGACTCCCATGTCAATGAAATGTATAATGTATATAAAAAGCATACACAATAGTATTGAGTTATGTTAAAACTTACAAGAATGGAAATGCACTTGTATAAGCATCCCAATATTGGCCAAGATCTGTTGTTGATATCATTACTCCCACGGTGAATGAACCTAGCTCAAGACTTAAACTCAGCTTATCACTACACTAAAATAACAAATAACAAATTATCAAAACAATTTGTCAGAGGCACACAAATTATCAAAAAAAAAATCCATGCTTTCTTAAGAAAGCAGACTTCGTATGTCCTAAGGCCTTTATTTAATATCTGCTAAAAAAACCATAATTCCAACTTGTATTTAATAGTAGCTAAGTGTTATCGTATTTTCTAGTACCATGTGAGATTATTAAAATACACAATTCCAAGTTCTTGACCAACTAACTTATTTCTCAACAATTGTATTGTGAAAAGCACAATAATATCTAGGCAAAGTAAAATCTCAGTTTCCACACACTCCTTGAATTACCAATCAAACCATAATTGCATATCAAGCTCATGAAAAATTCAATAAAAAAGAAGCCAAATTTATGCAATCAATTATCGAACATAAACCTATAAGACATAGAAAACTGGGTTCGATGAAGTTATTGCATACCCCAAGCAACCATTAGGTAGAACGCCACTGATGCTAGTTGATAATGTCCATTCGTCTGCACAAGAAAAAGACTACAATTACCAAGCAACACAAAAACAAACATTCAACAACAGATCAAAGGTCTATGTTCACCTGAGATGACAAGCTTATCATAAGCTTAAGTAAACGAGGTAAGCAAGTACAAGATAATATTGACAAAACGACCAAAAATAAGAATTTAAAGCCATCTGCAACCTTTTCATATGATGCTTTGTATGTGCAACCTGCTGCCTTGAGATCTCATCCATCTCTTGAGCCACCTGCATATGTTTTAAGATTTAATTAAAAAAAGCAACACAAAAAATAAGGATTTTGATATTTCAAAAAAAACAGAACAATGAATAAAAAGTTACCAAAAAACAAGGAGTTAATACTGATGTGCAAGAATTGATGTGCGGGACTGATATAGGTTGGTTGAGTCATTCAGACTTCAAGAAGTTGAGTCATTCATGACTCCAAAAAAGTGGCTGCAAATAACAGAAATAGAATTACATGTAAAGTGGCTGCATATGCAGTTGGGACAAATCTGCATATACAATTAGCAAATACCTAAAGGTGACTTAAGCCGGCCCAGTTTGCTCAGGAGCAGTTGTTGCAAGGGTGACACCTACTTGAAACTTTGCAATATACCAAAAAATATAATGAGGCTAAAGTTATTAAAATAATGTTAAAAAAGATATTTTTGTTTCATAAAGTACCTGAACATATTGAATCAGTTATGTTATATTCTTCAAGCAGATCAAAGACTTTTAAGTCATTCTTGTCAGAAGGCATCAACTAGTTTTGAGAATAAATAAGAACCTCGACTATTGTCGGACTCAAAGAACTCCTATACATATCTAAAATACTTCCCCTGGTGCTCAAAGCGCTTTCGGATGCTACACTTGAAACAGGTATTGCCAAAACATCCCTAACAAACGTAGCTAATATAGGATAACATGTGGAATTCTCCTTCCACCATTTAAGAAGGTTAAAATTTTCAGCATCTCTCCAACATGGGTCACCTAAGTACTTCTCTAGTTCATTTTGAATATCGACGGTATCTTTCTCCTTCAAGTGTTGATAAAAAGCATCAGCCCTTGTAAAAAGTGATAATTTTCTAGTTTGGGTACATGTTTCTCCATGGGAAGTGCTCTCGGATGGTGCATCTAAGAGGGCAGCCCCATCATTCTTATCATACTCAGATTTATACCAATTGTACAAATTAAATATACTTTTTTTGACACACTCAACATTTTTCTTAGTAAGTTCGCTATCAACCTCACACATGTCATTGAAAGACCACTGAACATAACTGAACTTAAACCTAGGGTCAAAGATAACTCCAAAATATAGAAAATCATTCACTTTTTCAACATCGTCCCAATATTTATCATATTTGATCATCATATTTAAAACCATTGGAGCCACATATGTATTCATGTCCAAGGACGCCTCTTGAAGCTTGCACAAAATGTCATACAAATTATGAAAGGCTAAATGTAACGATACTTCTTTCGAAGATGAAAACAATTTGGTTGCTTCATAGAGTTTTTTCAAAAAATCACAAAAGCCCTAGCTTTTTCCCAATCAGTAGAACAAGGTGGACCGAAAATGTCAAAAAAACTCCATGTACCCAGGATCCTCATCCTCTAACTTTTCAAATGCTGCTTAGAACTTCTAAGTAGCATCCAACATCAAGTAAGTGGAATTCTATCGTGTCAAAATATCAAGGCCGGGTTTTTTACATGTTATTCCTACAATATCTACACATTCCTTAAACTTTAAAGCTATTTGTTATGAGGACCTCATAAACCTAACTGAATCGCGAAAACTTTCAATAGCCAACTCATGATCTTTTTGTCCATCTCTCACTACCAAGTTTAAGATACGGGCAGCAGACCTCATATGCAAAAAAACTCCCTACACCAATCAAAACATTCTTGCTCTTAAGTCTTTTTCCCAAGTAAGAAACAGCCACATCATTACATGTTGCGTTATCAAGGGTAATTGTTGACACATTCTTAAGCCCTCATTCCTTCAAAACATCTTCCATTTTTTTACCAATGGTGTCACCCTTGTGATTCAGAACTTAACTAAAACTAATAATCTTTATATGATAGTTCCATTCATTGTCAATGAAATGTGCAGTTATGGTCATGTAACTAAGTTTTTGAATTGAAGTCCAACAATTTGTGGTTAGTGCAACCCAAGCACAATCAGAATTAAAAAATGCTTTAAGTTTTAACTTTTCGGCTAGGTAAAGTTGAAAACAATCCCTAGCAACAGTCATCCTTGGAAGGATTTGGTTGGTTGCATAGTTTCTTAAAATCCTCACCCTCAAAAAGAACGCTCATCAAGAAGCACAAAGGAAGTAATAGCCTTCCTACATGATTGAGCATTGAACATTTGGCTTGTTGAACCTAAAAAACCACCCTCACCTCTTACAAGGTTTCTTTATGTGGGATCTTTTAGTAAAAGGTTAGGGTTTTTTCGATACACTTTTGAATGAGCTAACATGTTGGATGTTCCATGTGTTTTAGGGTCGCATCGGTATTTTTACAATAACTATTTTCACCAAACAATAAGTGTATCATGAGTTTCAAATCCACAGCACTATCATAGTCAAAAAGGATAAAATGAGTTTAAAATCCACAACACTATCATTTCTACGTATCTGTATGCTTTCTTATTAATATTTTATACTATGAATTCAAATTATGATTTGTTTGATTTGAAACACAAACATCTTTGACAAAAATACCTCTATATTAATGGAAGGAAACGACCACAAACCATTTTATGATCCACTTAGCTTACAAATCATAGAAAAATCATTCTATAATGCTTTCTTACACAAAAATAAACATATTTCCCCTAATCAACACCCCTTACATATTCATAACCTTTATGGAAGAACTAGTGTCAGTGATGAATTAATAGATTTTGATTCTTCAATTACCAACTTGTGATGAACTCAATGCAGAACTTATTTTAGAGTATAGTAGAAGACAATGAAATCCTCTATCATGTTCTACAACTTGTAACATGCCATTCACAAATTTTAAACCTACAAACAAAAACTAACAACTAACAATACACATAAAAAATACATTGAATCACTCCTTGCAAGCTAGAACTTCCACTTCTTGCTCCTTGCAAGCTCCCTTCTCCAGCTCCTTGCAAGTTCCCTTCTTCAGCTCCTTGCAAGTTCCCTTCTTCAGCTCCTTGCAAGTTCCCTTTTCCAGCTCCTTGCAAAATCCCTTCTCCATGTTCTATCTTCTAATAAAACAAAATATAATGGGATTAGCATAGCAAACATATATTAAACATACATTTGAAACATTTGAACACAAAAATATTGATCTTACTGAACATTGAAGATTGAACATAGAACACAACAATCTAGTTTCATAGTTCTTTCAGAAACAAAGACATACATAACACAAAAATCTAGTTTCGGAACATAGAAATATCTTATTTCATTTTTGGTCGAAAGAAAAGAAAGAGAGAAAGATAGAAAAAGAGAGAAGGAGAAAGAGTGAGAAGAAGTAATTACAGCGATCGTGGTGGCTTGGTGGCATGGTGGTTCTTGTGAATGAACAAACGGTGACAACGGTTGAAGATTATAAACAAAACCCTAGTGGAGAGAGAGAAATATATTTGAGACTTTGTGTTGTGATTTGAGTATTTGTGTTTTGTTGATGATGAGAAACTGAAACAGAACCCTACTGTAGTGAGTAGTGATTAAGTGAAATTGAAAAATATTTTCTGCAATGTTATTGTTGTTAAGTTGGGAACTCTTATGTTCCTTTTCAAGAGAGGTGTTTGGATTATGATGGATGTTGTCTCCAAAGCCATGGTAAATGGTTAAATCCATGTGATTTAGATTGATGTTGGAACATCATTTCAGTTCTCTGCTTCCTTAGCTAAGGAAGTTTGTTTTGCTCATGGTAGAGTGTCAAGTCACTAGCCTAATCTGGCATAGTGTGTAGTGTGAATACCTGTCTTGACTGTTTGTCATGATGAAGAATCAGCTTGTGTTGGTGGTGTGCAGAAGAAGGATGTTAGACCTTGTGTTCTACCTTTTGTAAGAAGGCAGTCTTATCAGCTAACTATATCTCTAAGAGAATTTATGAAGATAGGAACGTGAAGAAATGTTCCTCTGATGAGGTTTTGTACGTGACTCATGGAAAATACCCTGATGGGAGTTGTGTATTTGTCTAACATGTTGATGCAAGACTGCAATCTAAACATAATGGTTCATAAAGTGTGTGTGAGTTTATTTCTCTCCATGGTTCTCTAGTGTATGGTAGTTGATGAAGGTGTGATCTTTTGAGATATTTTTATGTGAAAGGACTTCTATGAAAATTAATAAGTCCTATGGATGGTGGTTCCAAAATCAAATTTAATAGGTTTTGAAGATGATGTCCCAAATGATGTTGTAACATTATTGTTTATGGTTACTTATTGGAGGTGCTTCGGATTATGGGTGTGAAGGTCGATGCCCAACTTTATTGTCAGAAAAGGTATTCCTAACTATGTGGATTAGGATGAAAAGATTTTCATCTTGTCTGCAGTAGTATGCTTGGTGAATGCATGATTACTATCTTGAAGACTCCACTAGTATCAGTAATTGCTAGTGGATGTAAGGGAATGGGAATGTTGTCAGATAGAGTGATCTGATCAGAATGATTTTGAGGAAGTGTTTATTTTTCTTTTGCTGTAAGTAACTCTAGGAGAAAGTTTGCTAGTCTGGATCTTAGTAAAACTTTTAAGCAAACTAAGAATTTTTGGAGCCTGTAAGTGAAGACATATCAAGAGTACATGACATATTGACCATCCAAAGAGTCATGACAATGTGTATGTAGGGTAGCTCCTCGCTATGAGCATGTGAAGTTTTTCATATGATGTCATCTGGTGTTCAAATCTTCATCTTTAGCAGGAGAACTATTTATCCATGACAAGGGGAGTTGAGTACGTGTATATGGATTGTTGTTGCATTGGTGCAAACCTTATGAAGCTTGTGTGCTCTTAAAGCTTGTTGAGATTATTTTTGGTTCCATGATTTTATTGGATAAAGTTGGCTAAAACATTATGCTGACCAGATGTTGTTGAAGATGTCACAACATGGATATGTTTAGCATTTGTGCACCATGTGCTACTTAATTCTATAAGCTAATATGTTGTTGTGGTTTACCTTTTTGGTTAGTTGCTTACCTTTCTCATATTATGGCTAAAAGGGGGGAGTAATGTGTGTGTGCACTAACCACTAACCACCGACTGCTGCTATTGAGGGGGGAATTTTCTGCATCTCTGAAGTGTTGCTTAGCAGTTTTTGAGGGGAAGTCTGAATTTATTCATGCTACTTGTAACACCCAAATTCTACCCAAAAAATATAACGAAAAATCAGAGTATTTTAAAATTTCATACCGCACATTGGATGTCACATTTCAACATAAACAACACAACCAGATCAGATACATAACACTTTTAATTTCGGAGGATCACATAACAACCGACAACAGTTTTCAAAACACTTAAACTTTTATTACTAAGTAGCAGAATTCATAGTTATACAATTTAAACAATTGATTATCTTCATTCAGCTAAAATAATACAACATTAATAATAACGTCTAAACGACATGGACAAAATATCCCCCCGAGTGCTACGTATCAGAGCAAGACACCAACTCGACTAACAGCAACTAAAGATTTCATAGGATCACTTCAAACTTCCACCGCTATCTTGAGTACCTTTCCATTTCCCATGGTAGGGAAACATCATTCAAAGAGGGTGAGATATCAACTAATATAAACAAACGTATGATAAATAATATATTAGAATTAAATCATACGAAATTATCACGTTACAGCTTTCAGACAACAGTTATAATAACAATTAACGTGAACAGTTATAATAACAAAATCAACAACAACATACTAATAGTTATAACAACTATTTCTCATCTTCCAGACAGTACCTGTCACAACGCGTCATTAGTATAGCAACTTATAATTACAACTTCACATTATCACAATTCAACAACAACTCAAGTCACACCACGTCACAATTAAATCACACTCATGCGACATATAATGAGACTCTAACAAATGCACATGCATGTGGTACCCAGGGCTTCAGCGCCCGTCACCAATTGCCAGTTAAACAGAGGTATCAAGGCATAAGCCTTCGTAACTAATTTGCCAATCCAGACCGTCGCTAAAAATGCATATGTATATGAATGCAACACACACACAACAAACAACATCATCGTCACAAAGGCATAAGCATATAACGTCGCTATACCCATAAATCAAGGTATTCATCGTCACTGAAACATCCTGCAACTTTGCATAAAACCACAACGACATACACACCGCTGAGAGATCACAAAGAAAATACAACACAATGTATTCAGCATAATGCACAAAACAAATCAATCATAACTACCTACTAAAATATATGAACTACCTCGAAAATTTTCAGTCAATTCCGGACAACAAATTTTACCACTTAATTTTCTAATCGGTACTGTTCTTTCCCTCTGGCTAGTTCATAGATCTATTTATCTATTACCCCTAGAATAGTTTACTAATAATATAACATTATAATAATAATAATAATTATTATTATTATTATTATTATTATTATTATAAACCATATATATTAGTAACATAAAGACTAAGGTCATTATAAAAAAAACAAAAGAAACATATCAGGTTTTGAAAAAAAAAACATTACAGCAAAGTGTCGTTCAGCATTGCTTCCCTACTAAGCATGCCTTTCAGCATGCCATGCTCCCCGTACCAGGGTGTGCCGTTCGTAACCAGTTTTTTTCCTCTAAAATATTTCGGTTTCTTCTGCAATTTTTCAGTTATATTTCCATGCCTCTTACGATTAATTACCAATAACAATTTTATCACACGGTACATCAATCGACTATCACAAATTATAATTTTTAATTTCCATAACCGATTATGTAACTAATTCAAGAATAAATCCAACACCGTAAAACCAAACAATTTTACAAACAGAACACTACGAATACATGATAAATACCCAATTACCCTAATTCCCACATAAAATTTATCATGAGTCCGATTATAGAGTTAGAACCCCACCCCTTACCTTAGATTTTAATGGCCGCTCTAACTCCGATCTAACTCCTCTCCTTCCAAACCCTTGTGCTCTAACTTTTGTTTTTCTTTTATGTTCTACGTAAAACCTAATTTGTTTCACTATTGCTACTTTTATAACACTTAATATCCTATTAATAAATCAAATAATTCCACTCTTGGGCTAACTAATTCACACGGGCAACACAACATTCAGCCTAATTAAATTTTATTTTATTAAAACTCCCTATTTACTTATCACCTCATATTTTACGGTGTAATTTAATTACTCGGAAAATTCCCAAAATAATACACGACACTCTAATAATATTTCTAATACTAAAAATATTAAAAATTTCGATTAATTGTTGATCCGCTATCCCGAACTAATATCGACTAAATTATCCAATTCCTCGTCTTATAATATCACTAATAAATCCAACTTTGACCGAATTTTCATAATAAATACTTGAATAATTTATTTAAATAATTAAATAAATTTTCGGGTGTTACACTACTGCTATTTGCTGTTGTGCCTCTGATGTGTGTGTTTGATTTATTTTCAAAATTTTGATTGTGGGGTTTTAGTGCAAAATTGTTTTAGGTTGTTTTAGCCAAAATTTGCCAAAGGGGGAGATTGTTATTTCTCTGAAATTATAATTGGAATGAATTCTGGTAAAACTAACTTGGCAGCAACATGTTGAAAAAAATATTTCAACTTGCAGACTCAACATGTCAAATGGCATGTTCTAACCAAAAGTATAGGACATCTGGTTTGTCACAGAATGGGATGTCCTAACTAGAAGTACGGGACATCTGGTCTGTCATAATCATTATATGTTTGTTCATAAGTAAGGAGGTGGTTCATGCTTCATGCGCCCTCTAGACATAACTTCTCACAAAACATGTAGTTTATCCTCAATCATTTTTCAAAGATCCAACATTTTATCCCATCATTAGATATGCCTCCTTCCATTGTCACTTTCATGAACCGATTGACATCTTCTTTGAGGATTTCCTTATTCTTTTGGTAAATCATATTGAGGACAACTTTTTTTTTTGCCATTTCCATGCGGTGAATTGCACTGTGAATTCTTCACCCAAATTCCTCTAAGAATTTATGGGATCATCATCCATGGTCTTAAATTACGTCGTAGCGGCTCTTTTGAGAGTTAGCATTAATAGTTTGCATTTTACTATGCTCTTGACATGATGATAATCGAGCATGGTGTCTATATGCTCAATATGCTCATTTGTGTCTCTGATCCCATCATAATTGTCTAGCTTCGATGATTTTGTAAAGAGATTTAGGAATCCAACTGTCAATGATTTGTTTTAATAATTGGTTCTTCTGATGATGAAAAGAGGGCCTGGTGCTTAGCATCTTGCTTGTCCTTCTTTAGGGAACGACACAACGAAGATTTGCTAAGGCGGTAATCTTTGGGAAGGGTGTGGCCATCATCTCCACCTCTCGAAGCATGAGGAGAAGAGTTGTGATCCCTAGGACAAATTTTTTTTTGGAAATTTGGAGGCCCTTTACAATAAAAAGTGAAAGTATAACTTAGTGAGACGTGTAATGGCATTTATAAATGAGTATTTCTTAAAATGTCCCCAAATGAATGCAGCGTGGAATACATGAAGTTGTTGGATTGATTACAACGAATGTGATGAATATAGTGTCGAGTTTTGATGTGTGGCCTCTTGAAAATAGTTTACTTATTCGTCATCTTTAGACCGAGAAACTCTAAATTGAACATTCGAATTGGATCGATTTTATTGACCCGTTAAACCAGCCAAAAAAAATATATATAATTGGGTAATGAAAATTTAGTTGTATAAAGAAAATCTTTTATATACAACACCTAAAACTTAATCAATAAACTATTAATACAGTTAATTTCATCAAATAGAAATTAACATGTTATAATAATATCATTGTGAAAGTCCTAAACCCAAATTTAAGTTTATAATATAAAAACATCAATCCTAAACCAAAATTTAATTTTATAATATAAAAATTTCCAATCAAACCAATCTAATAAAAAAACCTTAATTAAAAATCCAAATCTAAAATTGAAAAATTAAAATTAAAAATAAAAATAGAAAAAAAATCAGAGTAGGTTTGAATTGTCATCCAAGCATTCTACCTCAAATCAATATACCATCCATTTTCACAATCCATATACATCAACTCTTCTAAAATGGTAACCTTGCATGCTTACCATTAGAAAAATTACCTAAAGATTACTTTTCTATATGTTATCTACTTTCTCCTACCACACCTCTTATTCAACCATCACCAATCACAAAAATTTCTCTTTCTCTATTTTCCTCCATTGTTAAGATATTTTTGTATTATAGAGAATGTCTTGAAAAATCTCCATCGATAAATCCCTTCTTTAATATGAGAGGTAGGATAAAAACATCATGTTCTAAAATAGGTTCAATTTCTCACCCCAATTTACCTTCAATTTCCTATGAAATATTCATAAGTATCATAACTATTTAAACTACAACATTCATCATATTTTGATAAATGATATGTGTTCGTGAGGAGAGAAATTATATCAAGACATTACCAATTTTCAAAAGGTACGTACTTCCGTTTTTCTACTTTTCTTTTATCTTCAATGTCATCAAGGTTTTAATGATCGTCATTGCAATATAAATATTGCAATATTGATTGTTGTCGTCATCACGTGAATTAACCACAATTTATTTTTTATATAATAAAAAGAATAAATAACAATATCGACATCGATACTTTCTAATACTACCATTTTGTTGCAGCTATTTGACGGAATTTTAAAACCTTAAATTTCATATAAACCCTACATCCTTCTTATATTTACCAATTTCCTCTTCTTTTTTTTCAAAAACATTCTTATATTTCACTAAATATGTAAGATTATTTTATTATAGAATTCATAACACAAAATATTTACCAATAACTTTTTTTATGCCAATTGGAAATATTTCTTTTATTGAAATTTTTATATACCTTTATTGAAAAGTTGAACCACCCTATGCATGAACAGGGTAAAATTGTCCCTCATGCAACCATGACCAATCGTTTGATTGACACAAAATTGTCATAACTGTTGATTTTGTCTTGCTCAATAATGTGCAACCACTAGAACATTACTCCCTCCGTCTCATAATAAGTGTCCAATTTGCAGTTTTTCCTTGTCTCAAATTAATTGTCCATTTACAATTCCAATGCGTCAATCATTATTATTTTTCCACTATTATACCCCTATTTATTAACTTTCACGTTATTCAACTACTATTAATAGGGGTATTCTAGTAAATGACATTAACTTTTTTACTAAAACCAACACATCCAATCATTTTCTTAAAAACCGCGCATTACTCAAATGGGACACTTATTATGAGACGGAGGGAGTATTGAACAATGGAGAATTTTATAGACCAATTATGTGTTGTTGAACAAAAGCATCCGAATATTCTTCAATATATTCCTTAATTCAAATTTCCTGTACCTTAAAAAAATAGAATATTCTAATATAGCATATAGCATATGCTATTAAACTCTAACTATATGTTAGTTATTTTTAAAATTCTATAACAATATTTTACACTATTTAGTATTTATATATATTGTGTTATTGATTATAGGAAACATACACAAAGCAATTTTGAATAAGTGCTTTTCAAGATTCACTAGAACAATGACAAGACTCAATGGAAACTCCATGATTATGTGGTTTTTGTTTGCAATTATGTTTGGTTTGGGAATTCTTCATGCATCTGCAGAATTGCAAAGGTTTACACATACACCAAAAAATGATGGTTCTCTTAATTTCTTGGTTGTTGGTGACTGGGGAAGAAAGGGAGAATACAATCAATCTGATGTTGCTTTTCAGGTTTGATTTTATTTATGTGTTTTTGATAATCAGCTTAATTAGTTAAGTACTTATTTCTTCAAACCGGAATATATGCGAAAAATAGTAATGTATCTGGTCTATATTTTGGTTCTAGATGGGGCACATTGGAGAGAAGCTTAACATTGATTTTGTAATTTCGACCGGTGACAATTTCTATGATGATGGCTTAACTAGTGACCGCGATCCTAATTTTGAGGAATCATTCACCAAAATTTACACCGCTAAAAGCTTGCAAAAGCCGTGGTATGCCGGTAAGTCATCAGACATGACAATGAGACTAACACATGTTGTAATTTGGTCTGAAGTGTCAATGTTACATAATTTGCAGATTTAGAAAAAAATAGTTGTAATTAGTGTTTTCTTATTGTAATTTAAGGATGTTAATAACATGTTTAATGATTTGCATGCAGTGTTGGGAAACCATGATTATAGGGGAGATTCAGATGCACAATTGAGTCCATTTCTTAGACAAATGGATAGCAGGTGGCTTTGTTTAAGGTCTTATATTGTAGATTCAGGTAAAAAAAATCTTATAGCCAATATTTTCTTAATTGTATGTTACTCGATCTAATCCGAAAAAATTTATTTGTTTAAATTTATTGAATAATTAATGTATCTGATATTCTGATTATTAAATAAATTTTTAAAAAAAACTTATATTTAGGACTAGAAGGAGTAAATCCAAATTCATGCCCATGTAATTTTTTTCTAATGTATATTTTTTTTTGTCTGTAGAGCTGGTTGAGATTTTCTTTATTGACACAACTCCATTTATTCAAGACTACTTTATTTCACCTGAACACACTTATGATTGGAGAGCAGTTAATAATCCCCCAAAAGCTTACATTACCAATTTACTAAAGGTAAGAAAAAAATCAAATTTTTTACATCCATATTGTATCAGTATCGTGTTGGTGTTGGACACTGATATATGTCAGATATCAGACAATTTAATATGTCAGATACCAAACAATTCAATTTAAAGTGTCAGTCTAATATAGATAATCAATAATATTTGGACGATTGAGTTCTAGGATGTTGCTATGGCATTGAGGTTTTCAAAAGCAAAATGGAAAATCGCTGTCGGTCACCATGCAATTAGAAGTATCGGCCACCACGGCGATACTCGAGAACTCGTAAGCCTGCTTCTACCGGTTCTCCAAGCAAACAACGTTGATTTTTACGTGAACGGACATGATCACTGTCTCGAACATATCAGTGACACAGCCAGGTAAACATTAAACAAAAACCATATAAAAAAATATAAACTTAATTTAAAAGCACTTAACAAAAGGAGCTTGTGATTTTCTATGCAGTCCAATGCAATTTCTGGTAAGTGGAGCAGGATCAAAGGCATGGAGAGGAGATGTTCAAAAAACAAACAGAAAAGATGTGAATTTCTTCTATGATGGACAAGGTTTCATGTCTGTTCAATTGACACAAAGAGATGCAAACATTGTTTTCTATGATGTTAATGGCGAGGTTTTGCATAAAGCTATGTATTCAAAGGAGTTACATTCTGTTGGAACAAAAGAGAATCTACATTCTATAATATAAAGCTAAGGACATGAAAATATGAGACTAACAAAGTTTTGAGGACTTTGGATTTGGTTTTCAAATTCAAGTCAATAATTTCTCTATGCATTAATTGAACTTGTGTATATACATTATATAGCAGTATGGCTTAGGTTTTTTTTTTTTTAATTTGGAAGTATTGAACTTCAAATTCTTTGTATATTTGAGTTTGTAAAAAATGTTAAGAAATGACTTTTAATAAAAGTTTCTATATTTATAAAGTATGAATTCTCTGTTCAAAATTAGAAGATTTACTTTACCTTAGTTTCATTCAGATCTAAATTATATAAAAAGAAAGTATTTATTCATTTTTAAAAAATATTACACTTCAAAAAAAGTCATGTGATTTTTTTCAGAAAAGTGGGGTGGAGAAACCCAGGTTTATGGGTGTGAAAAGTTCCTAACTCTTGGGCCAAATAGGGAGATTGAGGTGATTAGCCCAAAGTATGTTGTTTCCTACAAACAATTATGATGTTTTTCTTCTAGAAGAAGACTATACTTCTAAGTCATGTGATTTTTTTCAGAAAAGTGGGGTGGAGAAACCCAAGTTTATGGGTGTGAACGAATCCTAATACATTCAATAATATTCAAATTTTTTTTGAAGTTTTTGATTTTTGATTTTTATTTTAATCAGTTTGAATTTTAATATTCTAGTTAAGACAAATAATTAAGTTGAAATCTTTTTCAATATTAAGTTTATGAGATATTTTAATACATTATTAATATTTTAGCCACTATTAGTAAGATATTTTCATATATTATTAATTTATTTGTACCAAAGTGCTATGCATCTATGCTTCCATAACTGACTTGAAATACCGGCAGAAATGACACTTACATGGTTTTGGTGGTGATCACTGATCAAATCCCATATGACACTGCATCATAGAACTTCCCCTGATGAAGAATCTTCCCAAAAAAGATGAAACCTATAGGCTATAATTATAGACTATAGCATACCAAATTAAGATGTTGTGACACTGAACTAAGTAGACCCTGCATAATATGAAAATGTGTGGCAGATCTAGTTGCTCCTATATTACATCAAACAGTCAGATATTTTGTGTTATTTGTATATTAGCTATTGACATGACCATAGATGGACATTTTCCTACACCATGTAGTATGTTATTGCACTTAATATTGGAATTATTGTGTTATTTTTGCTGTGAGATTGAGGGCAGCTGAGTTCTTGAGTAGACAGTTCACTAACATAGGTGATGGGTCTACTTTTAGTTTCCTCCTCTTGTCAAATTTGATCAATAATATTTAAATAAGTTTTAAATAATATAGTATAAATTAAATAAAGATATTATGATAAGATATCACATAATTTCAAATATTTATTGAAGATATAAATTTGGTAAAATTAATACATTGTATAGCATATTCATATTTTATATGATTAACGTGAATTGAGACTTTTTAAAATCGGCTTGGATTTTCTTCAGTGTAGGTTGAGTTTCTTCTACTTAGATGATTGGGCTTGTTGGTAGGAGTTAGTGATCGATTGGCAAGCACTTAATACTATCTAGTTATCTTGATGTGCAAGAGATTCAAATTTTGAAAACATAGATATGTTAGCCTTAGAGACTGGGTGATCCTTCTTAATTTTGAAAACATAGATATGTTCGCCTTAGAGACTGAGTGATCCTTCTTAATTCGGTTTTTAATGTTAATTCTTTTTTAAAAAATAATAGGGGAAAAAATTAATTAGGATTCAAAGGATGTTTCTTTGGAGTGATGAAAAAGATGAGGTTAAGACCCTTTGAGTGAAGTGGTCAAATGTGTGTAAACTTAAAATAAAAAGAAGTTTAGGTGTTAGAGACCCCAGGCTAGTCAATTTGGCCCTCTTGGCCAAATGAAGGTAAAGATTGATCTCGGGTGCCTCAAGCCTTTGGTGTGATATACTTGCAGCCAGATACGGTGATTCTCTCGTTTCCTCCTTGAGAGGAGGGGGTAGGTCTTCAAGATTACGCTAGGTTTCTCCTTGATTGAAAGAAGTGTCTCTTCTAGGGTCCAAAAGTGAAAATGATACTCTTAATTGGTTTGAGGATGGTATCAACAAAAAAGTGAAATCGGGTCTTTATATCTCCTTTAAAGAAGACTCTTGGATTGAGAGTGTACCTCTAATTTCAACGAATTTTTACTATCTCTCAAGTTGAAAATGGGAGTATGGAGAAGATAGACCAGTTGGTGGATAGGAGAATTTCTTGGAATCTATGATGGAGAATATCCTTCTTTTCCCACGAAGAACTTTTGGTTTCATTGTTCTATTCGGTTCTTCAAAATGTTACTTTGTTTGATGATAGAGATAGGTGGATTTAAAGGCATGCTAAATATGGTATCTTCTTTGTTGCATCTGCTTATCAAATTCAATTGGACCTTAGTAATTCTTCTGCTCCCACCTATATGACGGATATCGGGAATCTTTCACTTATTTGGGATGGTTGGGTTCCGCCTGAGGTGATGGTTTTTTCTTAGCCGCTTCTGCTAGATAGATTTCCTTCTAGATAGAATCTTTTCAAGTAGAAGGTTACTGTTGACACAAATGATGTCTCTTGTATTCTGCATGTGAATTTTCTATTTTCTAGAATATGTCTCTCATTTATTTATTACATAAATTTTAGCTTCGTCGGTTTGGTATATAATTTTTAAGTGGTTGGGTGGGTTGTGGTTCTTTCTAGGAATCCTAAGATTCTTTTTTAGATGTTTGTATTTTTAGGTGATAAAGCTAAAATGAGGGGTGGGTTTTCTATAATTAAGCATGGAGGAGTGTGGACCATTTGAAAAATGTGCATAATAAGTGTTTTTCAAATTGTTCAACAAACATGAAAAAGTTAGATGATAAGAGTATTTTTGGCTTGGAACTTGTTTCTTGGTAGAGTAGAGACGAACTCATCTTCTTTCTCTAACTGGCTTCAGAATCCTATCTTATGTCTCAACCAATTGTTGGGAAAACCCGACAAAGAAAATTAAATAACACAAGAACATAACATGAAAACTCTAAAATGAAAACTCTAAAACTGAAGAAAAAAGCATGGTCATTGTCAAGTGATAACCAAAGAATAACATTATGTGAAAATTGTTACTACATATAATTTTATCATCAACCATCCGCAGACACGGTACACAAAGACCCCTTAAGAAAATAATTAACTACAATTAATAACACTCTAACACAAGAGTATTAGAGAATAAAAAGTCAAATATAGGCTTAAAATGTTTTTGACTGGTGTATTTTGTAATGAAGAATTTAACTATATTATATAGTCTTGAACTCACTAGTCCTTTATAATACTAAGTGATGTAAAACTTCTTCAACATGTATATATATTCACTCAATACCAATAATCTTTACACGTCAGTTTTCACTGTTTTCACTGACAATCATAGTTCAAAAGAACTATCTTACTATACCATAAAGAGTATATTTACTTGAAATTACACCACTTCAAAAACATTTACATTGTTTTCACCGACAATCATAATTCAAAAACTATATCATACTCACACATAAAAAATATATTTTACTTAACGATAAACCACTCCAAATATCTCATTTTGACATCACCGACAATTATACATTATATAATAAAGAATATATTTCACCTGAAATTAAATCACTCAAATACCAATACAAATAACGGATCAAAATTCGGACTTGATTCAAAAGTTGTCATGTAGTATTTCTTTTCCTTTTTAGATTTAAGAGTTTTAGCATGACTTTTGTTTTTGGTGAGGTTTAGTAGTGTGGATATTTTTTCTAGTGTTGTTTCCTCTGTGGTGTAGCTTTTTTTAATTTTCCTATTTTATGGTTTTTATATCTTTACTTTTTCTATTTTGTTGGTTTTTTAGTTTGGTACTCCTTATACCAGCTTTTCTTTACTTGTATGACTAACTTCCTATTTTATTATATAATATTTTATCATTCAAAACTCATTCTCACAATATTTTCATATAACTTGCTCATTATTATTTGATACGTTTTCTATATGCATGACGATAACAAATTAAAATATTGAAAAAGACCGTACATATGTGGAAGCTAGGGAACGGTTGGAGTTATTGCATCATTTCCCATAATAAAGACTTCCTCTTTGTCTTATATATATATATATATATATATATATATATATATATATATATATATATATATATATATATATATATATATATATATATATATATATATATATTTGTTTTTCATATGAATATCGTAATAGAGCTCTTAGTGTGACATATGTACTCAATATTCGACGGTTTGTAGAAATGATACTACAATTATGCAGTGTGCTCCATACTTTTGTATCAAATTGGAAGCAATAATCAACACCTAACGTGGAAAGAGTCACACTTGTAATGTTACTATTGAACAATCACACTGAGCCTTAACAAAATGGAAACCCATAACCTATATAATAGACTCAAATGAAAAATGGAGAATATTTTATCAAGACTAAATTAACCATTAAATAACAAAAATAATTAAACTATTCATAAATTTAGAAATAAATTAATAGACGCACAGTCTCTAAAATATGAGATGTATAAACAAGAGGAGTGATTAGTTAAGTGTCTTAATTTCATATCAACTGCCCTTAAACATTTAACATAATTGAATGTCTATGAAAAATAATAACATTGCCATGCAGTAGTGATTATACTCTCACGTATTATTCCCAATAAAAAAAAATTATTGAAAAATTCGAATTCAGACACAAAAAAATACCTACAATTTAGTCACGGATTTTGTTAAAATATTTAAATATTTATTGAAAATTTATGTCTCTAACCGCCTAATTGCAGCATATGTATTGTCTTCATTGCAGTCTCCAACACCGTTAGACCTAATAGCCAACGCATATTTGAACAAATACTTGCAGAAAAAGAAACTGTGGTAACTCGAGTTTGAATAACAATAATGCAGATCCATGTGTTTCAATAGCATCACTGTACAAGAAATATCTTGTTTGACAAAATATCTTAATACATGGAGACAAAACAAGCACATGAGAGAGACCTCAGTTTTTTCTATAAATGGCTAGAACCTACAACCTGTCCTTAAATTTGTGTCAAACAAACAATTCAATCATGACACTCAATTGATATCTTGTTTATAAATCCCTTCCCTCCTCCACTCATTCATTCCTCTTGATATCTTGTTCAACTCTCTTTCTTCCTACTATTTCTTTAGTTTGGTACATGCAACTATTAGTACTACATTAGAATAACACTGCTCAGAAAGTAAAGATTGCAATTTGTAACAAGTAGGTATCTCTTTTCGAATAGATTTGATCCCGTTTACAAGCGGTCTAGTTGAATTGAATCATATCAGAGTTGAACCAGTGTGAACTAGGTTCAACTCTGGTTCAACTCTGATTGATTGAATTGATTCTAATAGTGTATATTTTTTATCCAAAGATCATGCAGGGCTTCAAGCTGAGTTCGAGCAAGATCCTAAGGAAGATATTAAGCAGGAAGTCATCAGAAACTTCTAGTTCGAATCATGCATCGGAAAATTCAACAAGACGATTCTATCATCAAACCAAAAAGTATACATTCTTTTGAACAATTGTTTATGTAGCTTTTGTCTAATATACTTTTAGTACTATATATAAAAGAAACTGATATGAAAATTATTCTGAATTAGGATCTTTGTTGGTTCATGGAACATTGGAGGCATTGCACCACCTCAGAATTTGAACATTGAAGATTGGCTTGACACACATAATGATTATGCAGATATTTATGTTCTAGGGTAAATTTTTTTTCATTTACTTTAAATTATTTACTTTAAACTTCATAGACTCTAAATCAAGATGAGACGATCTATAATTCAAGCTTGGTATTTTTTTTTTAAAAAATGTTTATATTTTGCATCACCTACTCTCGATTCTACAATCACCAGTATGCTCACTGTGCAAATTTATTATTGCAAAAAACCTAAATCGATTGACATGTTTAATAGTTTCTTATGTGATAAATTTGTAGCAGGTTTCAAGAAATTGTACCTCTAAATGCAGCAAATGTATTAGGTCCAGAGAACAAGAAAAATTCTATGAAGTGGAATTCTCTTATTGGAGCAACCCTTAACAATAAGAAACCAATAAAGATAGTTGAAGAAGAGAAAAAAGCAGAACCTCAGAAGATATATCCTTTGAAGGAACAAGTTTGTGAAGAGTTTGAAAATGTTGATGATTTCCAATGCATCATAAGCAAGCAAATGGTGGGATTGTTCATTACTATTTGGGCAAGATGTGACCTTTATCAACCTATCCAGCACTTGAATGTCTCATCTGTTGGTTGTGGGATTATGGGTTGCTTGGCAAACAAGGTCAGTTTAGAAACCAAACGAGACGGTTCAATAGGTTGAATCTTGAATCAATACTATCTACAATTCGGTTATTTGAACAGTTTAATTGCAGTTTCGTTTTAATTCAATTAGTTTAAACAGTTGAACCATGATTCAGAAGTCTTCCCGACTTGGTATCTGATTCGGTTTTTAAAACGGCGAGAGAAACAAAAAGCACATTTTGATTCTTTTATTGATCTAAAAATGCAGGGTTCAATATCAATTAGATTTGTGTTGCATGAAACAAGCTTTTGCTTTATATGTAGCCATCTAGCTTCTGGTGGGAAAGAAGAAGACAAGAGACAAAGAAATTTTAATGCAAATGATATCTTATCCCAAACAAGCTTCCCTGCAGGTCCTATGCATGATATGCCTCAAAACATTATTGACCATGAGTAAGCTATATGTTTGTGATTTTGAATTGCATACCAAAATCCCTAGAAAACGGTAACAGACCACGATGGTCTGTTACCGTTTTTTATAAAAATTACGAGAGAATTTTATCTGAAATGTGTACTTGGTAACATGCAGTCGAATTGTGTGGCTGGGAGACTTGAACTACAGGATAGATATGCCACACTTTGCAACACATTCATTGATCAAGAGAAGAGAATGGGAAACCTTGTTGGAACATGATCAGGTAAGGTTTATAAGTTTTGTTCTAGCATACCAAAAACTTTAGATGTAATTGCACTTTTGTTCCCTCTATAATTAATATGATGAGTGAATTTGGTTTCAAAATAGTACATACATCATACTATTTTCTAAGACCCGTAATTCATTTTCTTTAAAAAAATTATTTAGAGGGACTAAAACGCAATTATATGTTAGTATTTTATTTAGTTACCACAATTTTTTAAGTTCAAAACTGTCTAAATTATATAGCTTAAGATGGAGCTTAAAGAGGGACATGTATTCCAAGGTTGGCATGAAGGAGTTATAGATTTCCCACCTACATACAAATACCTTCCAAATTCAGATGATTACATAGGTTGTGATGAGAATCACATGACCAAAAAGAAACGTTCCCCGGCATGGTAATATTTACTACCCTTCACCGTGAAACCAAATACACATGATGAATAAACTCCGAATTCAAATGTTTACATTTTGAAAATGGTATATACTCTAACCACAAGAAAATACTGCAGGTGTGACAGAATAATATGGTTTGGAAAGGGCATGAATCAAATCGAATACAACAGGAGTGAGTCAAAAGTTTCTGATCATAGACCAGTAAGAGCAATGTTCACGGCGGACATCAAGGTTGCGGAAGCAAATTGTAAATGATATGAAATTTTGAAGAGGCGTTTCATCCAAGAGATTTCGGCTTTAATTATATACCGTTCTTTGAAAGAGGTTTTAGGATCCTAGAATGGAGCATATTGTAGCTTAAATCTTTGAGAGATGAGTTATGTTTTGTTAGATTTTTGTACTTAGAGAACACATAGGGAAGCAGCAGAAAAGAATAATTTGCTCTATTTTTGAGAGGATTGTTATGGAACATTCCCCTCAAATGTAGTTTCAAATGTCATTTGAAAAGAGAAAGTGTGATTTGATTGAACTGCAAGGGATTGCGATTGTTGCCAATCACGGACAATGAAAAGTTATCATCATATCTTTCATGTAACAGGAGAATGTTGTTTATCTAACCTACAACAAAATACAAGCCGTCCTACTATTCAATAATTAATACCGGTGTGGGGAAGATCGATGCCAGCTTTTACTACTTACAACATATGACGGCTGCATGTAACAGGAGTAGGTGGCTAAGAAGTAGGTTCGAATGCAGCTTGTTGATGCCAAATGCCGTTGAGATTAGACTGCCATAATCGGACCATTCCATCGTCGCCTGTAGAAGCCAATGTCATTCCACTCATATCCCACTCCATTTGCCACACCTAAACAACATTTAACAAAACTTTAATTCAAGCATGTGCATGATGTTTGAAAGAAATAGATGTCATAAATAGAGTCAGAATTATACCACGCCTTCGTGACCAGACAACAATGCAACTTTATCTACCGAAAGTCTCCCGTTATGATCAGGATTCAATCCTAGATGCCATATTGCAAGTCCCTTGTGAGTTGCGACAGCGATGACCTCGTACAGTCTACAAGAAATTCATTACTAGTAATTAACAAATCACATGTCTTTAACTCCATAAGAAAATAGTGCTAGAGTCAATTACAACCTATGTAGTGCATAACTACATACTTCCTTGAGTTAGCGTGTGTTTGGTTTTGCGGTGACAAAAGTAGGTTTAAAATGAATTGGTTGTGTAAAATTGATTATGACTAAAAGTGAGTTGACTGACACGAACTCTTGTCGGCACAGAAGTCTAGCATTTTGATACCGACAGCAATGCTATATAAGGTAGTATGTATAACTAACAGATGTGATTGAAACAATACTTAAATTATGCAAATTTTACCTGCCAATATTTGGTGCCCATGCGACAGCATAAACCCGATCACCCTTGTCCTCCGGCAGTGCTAATTCTGCCACAGGAAGCCATCTTCGATGAGCCTGGTCAAACTCCCAAACCTGCACACAATAAGCACCATAACATGGAAATTTAAGATAACACATCTCAAATCAAAAATGAAATAACAGCGATAAAATTTTGACTAGAGTTAGTTTACCTTGGAAGAATTGAGCTCTGGTGTATCCGAATTAAAACTTACAAGGAAGCTAAATTCCTCGCTACTCTTTTGTGGATTCAAAGATATGGACGCAGAGAGGCACAGAGCCTTTCCAAATGAAGACACCGATTCAACAACATTTTGAAATTCAGCCTACAAACAAAGAACAGAATAAAAAAACATGTTGGTTTATTATTATACGAAGAATTTTAGGTATCACATTTCTTAACTCGGAGAAGGTAAAACAATATAGTTTTACCTGAAGCTGCCAATTCGTGAGTTCCAAGGGATCCAAGAGCTCGAAAACTCTCACATAACCATCTGAATATGCAGCAACCTTTCGTGTTCATAAAAATGTAAATGAGTGTAAAATCAATAGTATATATGTTTAAGCATTCGTACACGATTTCAAGTGAAAAGCATGCACAAAGATGAAGAATGTTACGGTGAATCAAATATCTGTTAAACATCCAAAACTAACCATTTTCAAACGAGTAAAAGAGATTCCAAATTGTACGTCAAGGACTTTGCTCTCACTGCTTCCGAAGGTTTTACGAATCTTCCACTGAAGAGGCTGTGAATCTATATAGACAATTTATAAACATAGGAAAAAAATAGGTTTTCAGTGAATAAAACATATGAAAAGTTGTGAGCTTTTAACCGAAATGTGAATGAAAAAACCAAATCAACGATACCTTCCACAATCTCTTCCAACAATGAAACAATTCCATCAGCGGAAACACATGCAACTGCATCACCATACTCTGGCGGAACCCAAACTATCTTCACAATGTTTCCTTCATGAACCTTCACAGTTTCAGGGGAAAAAAACATTAATACAAAAACCATGGAAAGAAAAACAAGAGCAGAGTAGCTTAGGCCTTGTTTGGATAAACAGTTTAATTAAAATCTTTTAGCAAATGCGTTTATCATATATAGCCTGTTTGTTATAACTTTGACTTGAAGAAAATCACTTTTTAGCATGTGTTTATCATAAATGTATCCAAACATAAATCAATTCTACCAAACTCAATTCTGTTAAAATCAACTCTACGTCTCTACCAAACTCAATTATGGTAAAATCAATTCTACCGAACTCAATTATGTCAAAATCAATTCTATCCAATGTCAATCCAAACACACTAAAATAGCTTATGGAAATGTCATAAGTTCTTTTCACAAGCCTCTTATCACAAGTGCATGCTTCCGCCAACAGATAAGCTCAAATAAGTTCATCCAAACATGCCCTTAACATGAAAAGTAAAGACATATGCAGTTGAATACTCACTAATATTCCCAAGTAAATTTATACTCTTTCTCAGTTAAACAAACAAGCCCTATATAAGCTATTTTTGCAATGAGAGAACTAATAAAAATAAGCTAAAAACAGCTTATAAAATAAGTGCTTCCACTACGTTCATCCAAACACGCCCTTAAAGTAAAAAACAAAGATTAAGCATTTGAATATTCAGTTATTCACTACTATCGGTGCATTTAACAGCAAAAAAATATTCAATTCAATTGAATGTTAAATTGACCTTAGTTTTGAAAGTAGAGCGGAGATTGTTAGAAGAAGAAGCTGGATCACGGAAATCGAAGATTGAAAGCGTGCCATCCGTGGAACCAGAAGCGAGTCTCGTGCCAGAGTAGTTCCATGATGAGCAAGTTGTTCCATTGTCAAGGCTCAACAATTCCTTCGCCATTTCACTATTTCTCTGTGAAAAACAAATTTGAAAAAGAAAAGTTAATGGGTAAAGCACATTCCTGCGACGGGATTTTGGGAGGAGAGTAGGGTGGTGATCGGAGGGGTTGATTCGCGGTGGTGTTGGGTTCGGCAGCGTGGTGGCTGGACTGAGTTAGGTTTGTTTAGGTTCAAAACAAAAACAAAAACAACAATGGGTCGGACCAAATTTGTTTGTTTTTTAAACGGTTTTTTCTTTTTCCACCCCTTTAAAACCATTTAGAAATTTTTGGAATTAATAAAAGGAAAATGCTTATTAGTAAGAAAAAGTGAAAATAAGAAAAGCAACAATAAATCTCAACCATTCTTTATCACAACCACCCCATGATCTCTATTAAAAAGGAAATTTAATTTATAATAAATTAAAAATTATCCACTAAATTAATGACACATGTACATTCTTGTGTTTCTTGTTCAACTTCTTTCGTACTAAATAGCATCACTCTTAATAAAAACTAGATTTTTGGCCCGTGCGTTGCACGGATTTGTTTAAAATTTTTACCTTAATTTTTTTAAATGAAATAATATATTTGATTAAGTATAGTTAATTATAATTATATGATTAAACATGCTTTAAAATTATGTTAAATATAAAATAAAATTTTACAGTATGAGAAATCTTAATAAATTATACATAAATTTTTTTAAATTATTTTCTTTAAATTACAAAAATATGTCATATTTACGTGAATAATGCAATATCATAAAAAAAAAAAAATAAGGTGAACTCTTATCTACCCAACTCAAAAAGTTGGGTAAAGTGACATTCAGTGTAAAATGTCTTGGAAATAATAAATAATTGTACTATTTTATAATTAATTAAATACATTAAAATTAAATGGGATCTTCTGATTGGTTGAAGTTACACTACTCAACTTTTGATGATGGTTAGAGAAGTTGTCCCAAAAATAATAAATGAAAACTAAAAAAAGTAATAAAATTAAATATCAATACAAAATAAAAAGTAGATCTCGTTTCCTTCCATATGGGTTGGTGGAAGATAAGACCTATTTATATTGAATAATTTTTTTTTTATTACTTGAAGAAATTGAAAAGATTAACAAAAATGAGGAGGGATATTCTTCCTCCAAGAGTAATTTATCAAGAATTACTAACTTATTGTTGGAGTAAGAATTTCCCTCCTCAACAAAAATTGTCATCATAAATAACATCTCCAATTATACTATACACAATAAAAATTATTTAATTAGGTACCGTTTTATTATCAATATAATTTATTATAAAAATTACACATAATAGTTTTATGTAAAACTTTAATTTTATCATCATTATAATCATTATAATTAATATATGTTTATTGTAACTGTCTATTCATATTTCTAATTTGAACACATCTTTTAGTTATAGAAACATTGATAAAAAATTGCAAGAGTTATTTGGGAGTTACATTTTTAATTATATATACAAAAATATATTTAATATAAGAATAAATGAAAAGATATCTAGATTATTAGAATTAAAGTATAGAAATTTTATTAAAAAAAATTAGTGCATATATAAATTTTCGGCTTAAACATAATGATCATGCGAGAGATCATGAGTGCTATTGAAAAAAAAAACATAAAGTAAAAAAAGTTAAATTATTAGAATAAATTGAAATAAGTGGTAATAAAAAAGAAGATGAATATGTGAGCGGTTTTGAATGTTATTATTAGATATAAAGTAAAAAAGAAATATAAATAATTGAAATAAATCAGTATAAATGTTTTTAAAAATATATAAATTTATAAAGATATTTATAGGTGTCTACTGTCAAGTATGAATTTTTCTAATTTTCATTAAAATTATAAAAATGTTTAAGTTTTTCCTAATATTTTTATGATTTTTCGTCATAAGTTTTTTGGAAGTAATAAACTATGAAATATAATATAATATTCAAACGTTATAAATTTCAATAAATTGTATGTTTTTTAATAGACATAAAGTGAAAAAAGAGGAATAATAAGAATAAATTAAAATTAATTTTTTTAATGAGTTTTATTAAATTTTAATTCTAAAATTTATTAAAAACTTTGTTTTGTATAAAATAGAATAAGTTGACTTTAAATTATTTTAATGAGCTTTTTTTATATTTTAATTCTAAAATTTATAAGAAAATTATAAAATATTATAAAATAATAAAATATAAATAGAAGATAATTGTTAGGATTCCATATAAATAAATGGCAGGAGTGAAACATTTATTAAAGTTTAAAGATTATATTAATTTCTTTTAATATAATAACCTTATTTGAACTTTTCTTATTATCACTCACTTTTTATAAATTTAATTACCATTAATATATTTCAGAAAGTGAAATATTTTTACTCATTAAATTATGTGTTAAAATCTTAAAATGTTTAGAAAGATCGTTATAAACATTTTTTTTATTTCAATACAATTTTAACATTTTTTTCTTATTTTGAAAAGGTAATAAAATATATTTAAGATTTTTTTTCATTATTATAAGTCTCGATTATTCAAAAATTTACAAACTTAAAAATTATAAATTTCTAAATATAGGTTGTAATAAAAGTAATAATCAAAATCTTTAAATTTAATCGTAAGACGAAATCAAGAAATGAGCCTGATTATTAAATATTTTGTTTCTGCGTCATTTTTTTATGTTATCATATTTTTCCTATATATCCTTCTATGATATCATTTCTATTAATTATTTGATATGAACTCTCCATATTCTAAACTCTTAAATACTATATCAAAATTGACATTTTTAATAAATATTATTATTATTATTATTATTATTATTATTATTATTATAATTAATTTTTTGTTTTTCAAATTATTGTTAACTTTTAACTTTAATTACCATTAAAATATTTAAGACTCACTCTTCTTACTCTAAGATCTTACTGTACCTTAATATTATCACAATTAATTATTAAAATACGTACCAATTATACATTTTTATACAAAATAATAAATTTCTAAATTAAAAATATCATACATGACTCTTACAGTGATAGTAGGAGTTACAAATAAATATTATTACAATTCATTACAAAAATATGGACAAATTATACATTCGTATGCAAAATAATAAATATCACAATTTTATTAATTAAAAATTATTATTAATTAATATCATTTTAATGATTGCTTTAATTTTTAAGAAATAAAATTGAAAAATATTTAAAAGTTAGTGTAACTAAGAAATATTATTATTATTAAGATTTTCTATGAATCATATAATAAAACACCAAATAACGTTATATATATACTTGTAACAAAGTAACCACATATTTTTAAAAATTCATATAAATGTATAAAATCAATGGAGAGAAAAAGTAGTATATAAAATATGGAATACATTAGCAACCAAAAGAAATAATAAATGTGTTGTTTGATGATTAATAATTTATAAATAACGTATCCTCACTTATCCAATCCACACTTAGGTTTTACTAATGAAAAAAATTATTTTATGATCACATGTGATTCAATTCTTTTTTGTTGATAACTATGTAATTTAAATCTGAAAAGGTTAAAAGTAATTAAATTATACTATCTAAAGTTACCTATATTTAAAATTAGAAAGATAAAGAAAAACCAAAATGGCAAATTTCTAGAATTACTAATATTTCTACTTTGCCATGTGCAGTAGAACAAAGAAAAAAAGTAACACAACGAACAAATTAAAAAACGTAGAGAGAGATTTTTCCGTAATCGCATTCTTGAAAAGTCACTTTTGTAGCACCTTACAGTTGAAGCATTGAAGAATTATTTTCAACAACATCATATCTTGTCTCATTCTTTAACACCTCAAAACCTTCAATAACATAAATTATTCCTTCTTCCAAAACTTTCTTAGTATCATTGCAGGTATGTAATTGCTCTACAAAATTTAAAATTAAAAAAGCAAAAATTAAAAATTAACAAAAACTAATTTAATAAAGGAATAGATGAAATAAGAGTACCTTTTCATCAATTAAGATCATATATGTGCTAATTAATTCTTTTTCCTAGTAATGTTGAGATTATCCCATATCCGACTGATTCTAACTTTAATCGTAGTGTTTGACATAATATCCTTGAGAAATATAGGACTCGAATCCATGTTTATGCTTGACCACCCCAATTAGAATTAGAATGAGAATAAATAGGATAGTTGAAAAGTATGAAAGATGAGACAGAATAAGAAAATCCATTGAATGTGTAAATGAATTTTGTAACTGAAGAAATGAAATTAAAGGTCGTATTAATATGAATAAGAGCAGTTGAAGAATAAAATTGAAAATCAATTAAATGTGCAAATGAATTTTATAACCGATGGAATAAAAAGACTAATGAATGGTAGGTGGTTATGGATTAGGAAAGATGAAATAGATTAACCGAATAAATTAAAAATGAGAAATTTGAATAGATTAATAATACATTTATATTAGTTAATAGTTATTAATGTTATTATTATTATTTTTAATAGGGTTAGTGGAATATTATATTTTATTCTTATTAGTTATTAATTATTAATGTAAAATTAATTTTAAAAAATAGAATTAGGGTTGATGTTAGAGTAGCTATGAGAATGACATGTGTCTACTATTAGCATGACATGTGTGATGTGTTTAGGGTTGTCATCATGACAACCTTAGATTTATATTAAGTAGATATTCTTGAGTATGTAGATTTTGGAATTTGAAACTATTGAATTCATAAACAAACATGTTGAATATAAACAATTTGTTAAATTTGATGAAATTTAATACTTCCTCTGGTCCTAGTTATAAGAAAAAAAATTGTTTTTTAAGAGATATTGAGTAATTAATGTATTTAGATAATATATGGGACAAATGCATTGTCTTTTTAATGAACCTAAAAAGCAAAGTTTCAATCACGCAAAGGATGTCTTTAAATCGTTGAAAGAAAATAATGATCATCAAATCGCTAAAAGATAATTGTTAGAATTAATTATGATTGTATATTTTCTAGAGTGGTTGATAGTATTATGAGACTAAACAATTTTTTAGATTAGTGTTTATTCATTAAGCTTCAATGTATTTATTGTGACATTAGTATAAATACTACTTGGGTGATCTAACTTAAGATATGATGGGCCACCTACTATCAGGTTTCTGCTATCAGACTACCCACCATTTATTTCCACATTCCAGATGTCCAGTCTTGGTTGCGAAAAGTGTGTTAAGAATTTCACATTAGACATAATATGTCTTGAACATGTGCTTATAAGTAGGGATAATCCTTACCATGTGCTTATAAACGAGGTTAATCATCACCTTACAAGCTAGTTTGGTAGGAATGAGTTAGGCTGAATCACATTTCTTAACTTAGATATTTTAATGAAAAAATTACATTAGGTTGTCGATGGGTCTATATAGTTAAAATTGGGTCTGATGGAAAGATTGATCCTCTAAAAGCTCGTCTCATAGAGAAAGAATATACACAAATCTTTGGCCTTGACTACAGAGACACATTATCTCTAGTTGCCAAGATCGCATATGTTTGTCTTTACTTGCCTTAGATGTTATTCATCAATGGTCGCTCCATCAACTAGACATAAAAAATTTCTTTCTTATATGGTGAATTCCATGATGAGGTGTACATGGCGCAACTACCATGATTTAGTGTTAGTGGTGTTTCTCACCTTGTTTGTCTACTTCATCGATTTATTTATGGCTTGAAACAATCTTCATATGCTTGGCTTGGCATGTTTAACATTGTGCTCCAATAGTATAATATGAATAGATGTGAAGTTGATTATTATGTCTTCTTCTTGCATTCTTCACCAACCACTTGCCTTTACCTGTTAGTCTATGTTGATGATAGCATTATCACTAATAATGATAAGGATGACATTCAACACTTAAAATAACATTTGTCTCTACACTTCCAAACTAAAGATTTAAGACCACTAAAATATGGTTTAGGGATAGAAGTTGCTCAATCCAAGAGTGGTGTGACTTTTAATCAACGAAAAATATCTTCTTCATATACTTGAGGAATTTGGCTTGCTTGATTTCCTACCTAGTGACACTCCAATGGATCCTAACGTCAAACTACTACCAAGTCAGGGGGAGCCACTAAAAGACCCTTGTAGATATCGAATCTAGTCGGCAAACTTAATTACCTCATAATGACCAGACGAAATATTATATTTGTTATTAATGTGGTTATCCAATTTCAAAATGTTTCATGTGATAACCATTGGAACATTGTGATTCGCATTCTTAAGTATATAAAGAGTGTGTCAAGTAAAGGATTACTTTATGAAAACAAGGGTAACATCCAAATCGTGGGTTATTCTAACGCTGATTGGGCAGGGTCGCCGTCTAATGGAAGGTCCACTTCAGGATATTGTATTATCATTGAAGGAAATTCGATCTCATGGCAGAGTAAGAAACAAAACATAGTTGCAAGGTTTAATGCAGAAGCCGAATAACGTGATATGGCGGCAACATGTAAACTCACGTGGCTAAAACAATTACTCTAACAACTTAAATTAGGAGATGTCAAGGCAATGAAACTAATTTGTGACAACCAAGCTGCAATTTATAATTTATATTGCCTCTAATTCAATTTTTCATGAAAGAACTAACCACATAGAAATTGATTGCCACTTTGTAAGAAATATTGTTCTTTTAGGAGAAATCATAACTAATTTTGTTGGTTCAAATGATCAATTGATTGACATATTTAATCCCTTAGAAGACCTCGAGTTGAATCTATTTGTAACAAGTTTGATGCATATAACATCTATGCTACAATTTAGGGGGAGTGTTAGAATTAATTATGATCCTAGATATTCTAGAGTGATTGATACTATTCCTAGACTAAACAACTTTCGATGTTATTGTTTATTCACTAAACTTCAATTTATTTATTGACACACTAGTATAAAGACTAGTAGTATGGTCTAACCTAAAACACACCATTTATTAATAACAGTGATGAGTTTATGAGTGACTCAAAGAAAAATGAACAATAATTAAAATGAAGAATAAATATATTAGTTATTTTCGGACTCTATCACTTATTTGTTTTTCCATTAGTTGCAACAATGTGTATATCCTATTCTTCAAAAAAAAAACAATGTGTATATCCTAAAGTAATGCAATGTGTTGTGTTTGCAATGTGAATGAACTAATCAAATGAAATAATTTTATGCAATTGTGAGTATTAATTCAGAAATTGCAGTGAATTTTTATGAGTATGAATGATGAAGTGAATTTAACAGAACCTTTCAGAACCTGTCTAGATGGATTTGTTACTTTTTGGATTTTCAGAACCAAAATTTTCAAAACCTGTACAGATGGATTTGCTACATTTTAGATGTGTTTTAGTAGAACCATAATGCAGTTGTATGAGTCATAATCATAACAGAATCTGCTACTCTGTATGTGTCATAATACACTTTGACATAACATGTTTCCAACTTTGATATAATTCTGTATGTGGTTTAGGTACACCTGCTTTGACAGTTCATTGCCTTAATGACTTGTGAGGTGAATCATAATTTACATGTTGTATGATTAGATGATCCTCAAATGCAATTCAAAGTTACAAACTTAGGAAAAAAGATTGACATAGCTGCTGAAACCTTTTGCCAGTTATACCAGAATGGGCATTAGAGCAATTAGATACTGTTGATTGTCAGCAGAAGACAATTTCTGCTTCTTCCATTTGTAAGAAACTTCCAAAATCTTGAGATCTGTTGTCTGAGTTTCTTTAGGGAACAGATAGTCAATAAATTCTTCAATTCTGCAAAAAAAATTGTTGAATCACAAATTTGACATTGGGCTATAGTCAATGTGCCTAATGTTAAAAGCTGAAGTGGAATTTCAGAAGTGTTATGATGTATGTCATGTGTGAACAAGAGGAAGAAATTCCACAGAATAGCAGTGACCATGTTGCAAACAATAAACATTTCTTTAGCAATAGCTGCCAAGCTAAGGATTTACCGTCTTTGAATGAAGATCAAACAAACGGTGGACCATTCTTGGCCAAACACCGCCAACCAAGCATTGGAGGATTATTGACATTTCTTTCACTCCAAAACACTTGCCAACTGTTTGAACATAGCCTCGTTGGAGGGTCTTGGGTGCATAGCCAGTCATCAGTGAAGAATTAATCCAGCAGAGTGACAAGAGCGCGAGTTGGGTTATACTTATTTATATTATTCATTAGATACTTTTTCAGAGGGAACAGTTTCGCCAATGGTGCAATCAAGATATCTCTGCAATTAACATGTGTTCTGGTAGTAAAAGATGTAAGCGTTAGTTAACTTGAAAAAGAATTGGAAAAAGATAAAATTAACAATGTCAATTTCTACTTGGCTTGTTTCAAAGAAATTAATGACTTCATCGGGAAGAGAATTAGTGCAACCTGGCATTGATTTAGTACAACCATTTAATATTTCTTCAATGTCATGTCCCTCTCTTTTTGAAACCACAATATCTATACTTTGTTTACAAACTAAATCTCTCTGTTTGAGTGAGGGATACACCACTATAGATTGCCCATAAGTGTAAAGTGTGACTCAGATCTTCATACGCAAGTATATGAGCATAGTAAGAAGTTAAAATCTATCATAAACTTTCATTTGTGTTCTTTCATTATAGAAAGAAGGAAATAGCAGTCATGGGGCTGATAGCTCACGCCTAACATGGTAGTTGCCATTGCCACCGTATGCTACTATGTTTGATATCATGGATTCTCTCCCTGCCCTTCCTAGGTCTATAAGACCTCTTACATAATAATAGGAAAAGGAAACAACAGTTTCAATACTAAATATTTTGAACTAAAAATAAGAACAAAAAAAGTACCTTTCATCTTGCATATGTTGCACTAGTACTATGCCATTGATAGTCCATTGCACTAAGGTGATATTCATATAGGCCCTACTGGCTGAATGGACAGGAAGTGCATATACATCATTTCCATTGTTGCTTTTCTGGAATTGTCAAACAGATAATTAGAAATACAGCCCATTATAAAAGATTAAGAAATGGAAATTTGATATTAGATATAGTATATCAAACCTCAAGCCATGTATTGACTAACCGATGTCTGCAGAGCTCCTGAGTAGGATACTAGCTCCTTCGGAAAACTTTCACCATTTAAAAAAATGGAAGACTTTAACATCTCAAATAGGTGATAATAAAAAATTATGTTTTCCCATCTGTTCAATCTGTGCTTCATTCTTCACACATTTATCTAAAGCTGGAAAAATCACCTATATTCAATAACAGATTGCTCTCAGAAATGATCATAGCACAAAGTAGGAAAGACCCACATGGAATGTAGCTTAAACATCATAAAAAAAGTCATTTGGTTCCTATCAAGAAATGTTTAGTGTTATTACAAAAAATAAATCAAATGAAAAGGAGGGACTTATGATTTAAATCTACAATTGACAAAGTGCACAATTTCCCTATCTAAATAATTCATTTCAAAAAATGAGTTGCGAATCAGGAAGTTATATTACACATGCAGCCAAACTTCAATGGTGCGAAACTTTGTGTACTAACATTAATCGGACATTAACTATAATTTGAATAAACTTATGTGTCCCTAGTATTTGTTAACTACATCTAGTGTGTATGGAAAATCTCAGTTGGTATTATTTAGTATTCCAGCTTCATTCAAACCATTAATAAGTGTAGCTACCAGCAACATCCTTTAATCAAAATATGCTTAGAAACAATTAGTAAGTATAGTTAACTGTACTCACAATAACAAATTCCTCTGCTAATAATGGGCTGAAGCAAGGCCGTTATTGTAAAGATGCTCACTTGTGCAAAGTGTATCTAGGTAATTAAGAATATCAGGAGGCGGATCACTGTCACGAATCATATTAACAAGCTGCCATACATACGAGGAGATTCTCTCAGATTTGAACAAGCCGTCAAAGAGTATTGTGTAAGTTACAATATCAGGAACCAAATTTTTCAGATACATTTCTTTGAGAAGATTCATGGCTTCGTCTATTCGTTTACTCTTGCAATATCCATCGATCATGATGGTATAACACAAAACGTCAGGTTCCAAACCTTTTCTTATCATTTGATTGAATAAAAAAACTGCATGGTCCAGATGTTGGCTTTTCCATAAAGCATCTAACATGATACTATAAGTGATATTATCCGGGGGTGGACCATTATCATGCATCTTATTAAGAAGCCTCCATGCACATGATATTCTCCCAGATCTGCACAAGCCATCAATAAGACAACTATAAGTTACAATATGAGGAACCAAATTCTTAAGATGCATTTCTTTCAATAGATTCACAGCCTCACCCATTCTTCGATTCATGCAAAACCCATGTATCAAAATAGTATAAGTCCAAACATCAGGTTCCAAACCCCTTTCAACCAGTTGATTAAACAACAAAATTGCATGGTCAAGACATTGGCTTTTACACAAAGCATCTAACAAGATACAATAAGTAACAATATCAGGCGTCAAACCACTATCATGCATTATCTTAACAATCTCCCAAGCCTGCGAAACTCCACCCGATTTACAAAAAGAATCAATCAGAGTATTATAAGTAACAACATTCGGAACCAACCCCTCGCGACACATTGCATTATAAACCTTCATAGCATCATCCAATCTCTTAACCTTACAATACCCATGAATCAAAACATTACAAGTCCAAACATCCGGCGCAAAACCCCAACCAACAACCTTATCAAACAACTCCCTAGCCTCATCCAAATTCCCCTTCGAACAATACCCACCCATCAAAGCAGTACAAGTAACAACATTAACCTCATAACCTCTCTTAACCATTTCATCAAACACCTCTCGCGCTTCCACTAACATCCCCTTTTTACACAACCCATCAATCAAAACCGTAAAATCATAAACACTCACATACAAACCCTCCCTAACCATCTCCTCCAACAATCCAAAACCTTCCCTCACTCTCCCAACACCACACAAACCCCGTATCAACGATCCATACGTAAACTCATTCGGACAAACACCATTCACCAACATTTCATTTAAATAAAACTCAAAAGCCTCATTCACATACCCGTTTCTACACAAACAATCAATAACAGTACTATACATAACAACATTACCCTTAACAAAAAAACAACCTTTCTCAACCATTCTCAACAAATGAATAGCTGCATTAATTCTCCCGTCTCGACACAACCCATTAATCAAAATCCCGTAACTAATCTCATTCAATTCAAACCCTTTAGCAACAAGCTCATCATGAAACTCCAATGCCTTCAAAACTTGACCATTGAAACACAAACCTTGGATTAATGCATTCAGTGTTACAGTATCTATAACATAACCGCGTTTGAGAATCTTACCGAAGAGAGAGAATGATAAAGAGACAAGACCCAGGTGAGAGAAAGAGGTTATTATGATTGTGAGAGTGATTATACAAGGGGTGATGATTTTGTGGAATTCGATTTGGTTGTAGAGATGTATGGCGGTTAGGTGTTGGTTGGTGGTTGTTAGGGAAGTTAGGTGTTTGTTGAAGTGAGTGGTGATAGGCGGGGATGAAGATGTTGTTGGTGGTGGTGGTGGTGGTGGTGTGGCGGCATGGTGGTGGGTGGTGGTGGTGAAGGTGGAAATTGGAGGAGATGGATGGAGGTTGAAGGTTTTAGTGTAGCGGCGTAATGTTCTCTTCATGTTTTGCTGGCTCACTTGTTCAGTGGCCAGTTGATGAAGCAGTTTCTTTGTTACACTACTGCCAGAGAAGTGGTTTTGACTTTGAGGTTTAGTTTTGGGTTAAGGAGTTTGCACTTTGCATTTGGTTTTGGTGCAATTTTGTAAAATTGGATTTCTTTTTTTCTTTCCTTTTTTTGGGTCTCAACAATTTTGAAATGGGAAATGATATCCCTGGTTCCCTACACAAAAACTACATCCTAACAATGATCTTTTGATCTGTTATTTAGAAATTAACTAGCATTCTCCTTTGTGTTTACTTCAAACTCACCGAATCATAAAAAGAGCGAGTTATACATTAAAAAATTGGGTATAACGATCATACTAATTTATCGTAATTCTAGAAAATCATTTAAAAATATATATGTATTTATCAATGGTGATGGTTAATGGATTCAAAATGAAACTGAGTCACTTTATCAATCTCGTATTTTTCAATAACTTTATTCTAGCAATTTGATAATCGGAATAGTAAATATTCATATATTTAGAATATTAAACCGTTTAGATTTAACGTTAGTATTTTAATTGTAAAATAAGAATACAAAATAGATTTTGTTTAGTGAGATCGGCTCGACCAAATGGATTAAATTTCATCATCATTTTATATTAAATATCATTTCGAGTCGATCAAACGATTTAATAAGATTGGTTAAATTTGAAGAGTTTATTCTATGATGTGTTCACCAAAAGTGGTTTCAATTGTCGCCCATATATAAGTGTGTGATGGTGTGTCACACCAATGTACTATTCATTCATTCTTGCAAGTTACATGTCTCTGACCTCATTGATTTTGATGTTGGAATGTTTGTTAGAACAAGATTTGTTCTGATCAATTATCTTAGTTTTGATGATAACAATAATATGAATTTTGCTTAAGATAATATGGTACTCTAATCCAATGCAATTTCCTTTTCAGGAAATATATAAAGAGTATGCATAATTCAGCGCTCAGAAGCTTTGTCTCAAAGGGTTCAGCATGCAACATCAGAACATGGTCTGGCAAGACATCAGAAGATGGTCGAAGCAGAATCAGAACATGGGTCTATGGAAGCATCAGAAGAACATGAGATCAGAAGCACTGAAGTTCTGATGGTATCACGCACAGAAGCACTTCAAGGTCAGAAGATCAGAAGATGCTTTGCACCAAGCTGTTTGACTCTGATGATATTCAAACGTTGTATTCACAAACATCAGATCAGAAGGAAGTACATGTGGCAGGCTACGCTGACTGACAAAAGGAACGTTAGAAGCTATTAAAGGCAACGTCAGTAGACACAGCGTGAACAAGGCTCGAGGTAGTTGACAAAAGCGTATAACATTAAATGCGATGCTGTACGGAACACGCAAAGCATTAAATGCACTCAACGGTCATCTTCTCCAACGCCTATAAATATGAAGTTCTGATGAGAAGCAAGGTTAACGATTCTGAAAAAAAAACGAACTTACACAATTTCTGTGAATATTAACTTGCTGAAACACTGTTCTATTCGAAGCTCAGAATCTTCATCTTCATCAAAGCTCACTACATTGCTGTTGTAATATATTAGTGAGATTAAGCTTAAACGTTAAGAGAAATATCACAGTTTGTGATTATAGCTTTTAAGAAGCAATTGTAATACTCTTAGAATTGATTACGTTAAGTTGTAAGGAACTAGAGTGATCGTGTGGATCAGAATACTCTAGGAAGTCTTAGAGGTTATCTAAGCAGGTTGTAACTAGAGTGATCGTGTGGATCAGAATACTCTAGAAAGTCTTAGAGGGTATCTAAGCAGTTGTTCCTGGAGTGATCAGTGTGTGATCAGAAGACTCTGGAAGACTTAGTTGCTGACTAAGTGGAGAACCATTGTAATCCGTGCGATTAGTGGATTAAATCCTCAGTTGAGGTAAATCATCTCTGCGGGGGTGGACTGGAGTAGTTTAGTTAACAACGAACCAGGATAAAAATAACTGTGCAATTTATTTTTATCGGTCAAGTTTTTAAAGCTACACTTATTCAAACCCCCCCTTTCTAAGTGTTTTTCTATCCTTCAATGTTAACATGTACACCCCCCCTTTCCACTTACCGGACACACTTACAGTCGTATCAAAGAGTGTGCACAGCGGCCTTCATCGGCATATCACTTATCTCATGTTTCGCTTCAAAATATTGGTGTCACCTGTGTAAATTGTTCCTTGATTCTCGCGAAATTCCATGTTAAATTCCTCTTATCTTTTTTGTTGCACCACCACAAGTGTTTCTGTTAACCGATCTGATCATTACGCATTTACATAACTATCAATAAGTGCACTTTTCAAAGCAATGTAGTCAACTGTTTGTCAAAGCACCACTGCATCAACTTCAACTTCTTTTATTCACTACCTTTTGTCACCTCCTCAATAATAGAGGGATTATCCCGCATAAAAGAATCCCTCACGAAAACCACAAAGAGACAAGCCTCGAGATTAGAGGCAAATGATGAATAACAGAAATCGAAAGGCAAAAAACTAGTTCTAGGGTTTTGAGACAACAAAAGAGGTATGTGATATTTTCAATGAAGTACTCTCATTGGTGATAATGGTCAGAATAGCCAATCATGAAGTATCAAGGATCTTGATGGATATGAGAAGCTCATGTGACATCATGTATGTTGATCTCTTCGAAGCATTAAGGTTGAAAAGGGAAAGAATATTGCCTGACATTCATCTGCAAGCGAACAATGACTCTATAACACACATTTGGGGAAATGTAGAGTTTATGGTCTCTTTCGAAGAAGGGAGATATGCAAGGACGATAGATGTACCGTACTGGTCCTCTACAAAAACACCTACAATTGTGTATCAGAAAGATTATTCTTTGCAACTGTTGATAGCTTCGTTTCTACCATCCACGTGACTTGACAATAACAATGACTTGACAATAACACGTCAAAAATATTTTTTTTTGAGCCATTTTTTATATAAATGATTGTTTTCCTCATTTCACAATCACAAATGTTATGATCTATACATTCTTCTATCTCGCTCATTATCATTTTATTACTAGTTTTATTCACTAGAAATTGCCTTAGAGTTGAGAGAATAAAAAACTTCGTCTAAGAGTTCTATTTCTCTCTGAATTTATAGAATTAATAGCTTAATTCTCTTGCATTATTGTAATATAGTTGAAGGTTGCAAGTTTTACATATAAAAAGTCTGGTGTAAAGTTGTTAGGATGAACTTGCGTAAAAGTCTAAGTTGTTGTTAGTGAAAATTTCAATAGGAAATTTTTTAGAGACTAAAGTAGGCCATGTGGTTTAAGGTCGGACCAGGATAATCTCTATTTAATATTTGCTTTTTTCCTCTTCTTAAAATCAATCTTTTTAAATCAATCATTTAAAAAAAATTGAAAGTCAAATAACACAATTCACTTTCTCCCTCTTATGTTTGGAATTGTTTGATCAACAAATGTCATTAGAGCATAACTCCTGTTATAAGAGTAATGGTTCCATGAAATAGGAATTAGAGCATAACTCTTGTAGTAATGGTCCCATGAAATAAGAATGACTTCAAACAATTCACTAAACAGACTTCCTTTCTTCAATAGAAAAAAGGTGTGTTTAATCAAAATCGTTATAGAGGAAGAATTGTGAAATCTAGAGTGCAATAAAAAGTTGGCCTTTTGTTCTCAACATATACCTGAGAGTTTTTTTTGGAAAACAAACTTTAAAAAAATTGGGACCAAAGAAGATAAAAGTTTTGTGAAAAACAAACCTAAAAAAATTTGTACTAAAGAAGATAAAGAAAAAAGTGTAGCACAGTTTAAGAGAAAAAAACTAACATTAGTATTAACTTAGACATCAATGTTTTTCTTTTTGACCAAATTTGCCCTTATGCTTCCAGAGGTGTATCTCCGAAAGCATATTTTTTTAATTTTATAAATGCATCTCTAAAAAAACTCAAATTTTAGAAAGAAAAAAAAATGTTTCCAAAGATGTATATATGAAAACATGAGACATAAATATAATTGCGCCGGATACCCAAAAATACTATGGGGTGGATTGAAATATTCTTTTCCTTTATTTTTTTTCGTATTTTACATTGTTATTCTGAAGAAAAAAAAATATATCCTTAAAGTTTTTTGTAAAATATGATGTAACAAATAGAATAAATTTCATTTTTTATATAGTAAAGAGAGCTAAAGCCTATATATCTCATTATTTTGATACCTTGAAATAATTTAATTGAATTTTAGTCACTAATCTAAGTTGGTCTTTGAGTGAAGATTAAATAATTTATATTACAAAATTATAAATTTGATATGGTTAAGTCCTTTTTCTGCTGAGAAAATTTCAATAAAAGGGAGAGAAATTATTTGATACTATATCATTAAAATTAGAGAGAGAATAGGTGTACTTAAATCTGGCAAAACAAAAAAAGAACCCAATGTTTATGTAGGAGAAACAGGACACTCAATTAATACAATGAAGCTAGAAGCCATAAAAATGAGACCAATAACTTAAGCAGTCTTTCTCCAACTCACCCACTATCCTGCAAACAAAACAAAAGAGATTCTATGGAGAAAAATGAATCAGAGATATGAGGGTGAAACTTATGTTACATTTCCAATTTAAGTTTGAATCGACTTATTCGTTTCTACTTTATTTCAGCATAAAGTAGTTTGACTTTACTTTATCATAGAGCCAATTGAAAGATGATTTTAAGGTGATGTTTTCCTAAACAAAAATGTTGATGAAATGTGGTGAAAGCTTGTTGAGGCACAACAGAACGCAAGCTTTCACCACGTTACTTCAACATTTATGATCAGGAAAACAATTTGAGCAAGTCTCAATATTTTCTTCTAGTAATGGATAACAGCATTCAATGAATTTATACTTTAAAATTACCTTTTGCGAGAAAATTAATGACGTGTCATCAACTAAAATAAGCACATGGTTCACAGATTGAATGCAATCAAAAGCTTTTGTTTTCAGTCACCTACAAACAGTTGTGATGTAACAATCAGTGGAGTTCAAATGAAATAGCTATTTTAACAACTGTCATCATGTTCAGACAAGATATAAATGAAAATAGAACCATCACAGAGAAATTGGGGTAATTCCAATTTAAGAAAGATGGTAGAGTTTGTAAGGAGAAGACCCGAAAAAGTATTGGTGAGAAGTGTCGGCAAGAAAGACAATAATGCAGTAACAATTTCTTCAAAAGAAAGCATTAACCTAAATGATCTAGACATGTAGCTCATAGAGAGTGTATTTTATTAAATTCAGTGCAGAAAGTGTGATGAAAAAAAAAATTCCTGAAACCTGATGTATTCAGACAATCTGCATATAAATGAAGGGGTTTTATGAAATTTGGGAGGTAATATAGAGAATCAATTTAACGGTGTACTGAGTGCTTTACCTCCAAAATAGTTTTAGCTTCATCGTTAAATGTTTTGCAAAGAATTTCATAACTTGTCTCCATCTGCATTTGAAAACAACACAAATTAATTTGTGTAAGAAATTCCATATCTCTTAGTTATGATTCTAGGGGGAGGTGGGTTACATACCTTTGGATTAACTTTAGAAGGTGATGTGGCTGATATGATATATCTGTAACAGGGATGTTTCATCATACAACAAAACAAAGACCAAACATAAAAAGGGAGTGAAGCAAAGATCCATAACTTTTTATTAAAAGATACAGCAATAACTCTAACAATCGCATTGTTCTTACTTTATGTTTAATCACCACATATAACAACTAAGATTATCATTACAATTTCAATTTAGAAACTGGAATTAGAACGTAGCACATGTCAAGGATTTGTGGCATTTTGCGCAAATAAACATGTGCTTGCTAGAGTAAACATACCCTAATAAAGAAGTCTATTACACGTAGAATATAGTTATACATGTGGATTTCATAACATGAAACTAACGGCTCCTTCTCTTCTTGTTGCAGAAATGCGATTCAGGAATGCCTGTTTAGAAGCAAACAGAAATATTTCTAGAATGCCCTCTTAAGGTTGAAACACGATAAGGCTTATAGGAGCGGTTAGGAATAGAAAATATTTTTTTGTCAATTTATTCTTATCAAACTTGACATGTACTTCTCGTAAACGATAAAAAAATTCAATGATGGCATACATCTGTAAAAATGTTACCTTAGCTTACTTGTATAAAAATTCATAGCTGACAAGTTTGCCTTTTGAACAGTAAGCATGACAGCACCCATGCAGTTCTACAAGAGAAGTTATAAAAACATCAGATACCAAACTAGTCATTAAACTCTTAAGCTTGTCAACAAAAAGTCCAGACGAGGGGCTCAATGATTTTCATAAATTGAACGGTAGAAATCAACAAATAAAATCAGTTTCTTCAAATATCATAATTTTCAACAGTTCGTCATCTTTTCCAAACAGCAATAATTCTTTATTACCATCAATGACAGCATAAGTTTAAAAAAAACAATTTAGCACCTTTTGGGCGATAAGCTCAATTAGTTCCATTAGAAACTTCCCCAATCCTTTCCCCTGGCCCCGAGGCTCAACCTGTAGTTCATACACATAAAGCACTGGTACCTCTTCTTCCAAAACAAAGCGGTAATGTACAAACCCAACCAAGGGGCTTCTATCTTCTACACAACTGGTTGAAGTATCTTCCGCAGTTAACACCGTTGTCATCTCATCAGCATTTGAATTATCAACCTCGTGCACAAATATATAGCATGCTTCAGGATCAACCATTTCTACGCGCTTCACCTTCTCTTCCACTTGCCACTCAGATCCATATGGCCCTTCCATGTTAAGCTGTAGATTTGGACGAGTTAATTTTGTTTTGTTGGCCTACCCAATTCAATGAATAAGACAAAGGCCAACCACAAACATAAAAAAAAAAGGACTGCCTTTCTGATTTATTATAGTATAACAAATAAAAAAGGGGATTCTGAATAAAATATAATCTATAAAATTGGTTAAAACTTATATGTATTTCATTCATTTAAGTAACTCTACTATTATTTCTACCTTAAGGAGATTCTGAATATAACGTTTAACAGGAGAAGAAAGTTTATTGCCATGTCCTGACTTCAAACACACTGACAGACCTAAAAATCAAGTAAAAAAATTAGGCACTAATACATCAATATCATCACAATACTATGTAGCAATATCAATGATTATTATAGCCTTATATTACTATCACTCTTGTTATTAGTAATGCTTTTTGGTACAAAACGGGTCTAACTTAAATTTTATTGGAAAAAGCTCCAATGCTTCTGAAGACCTCATGTACGTGTCACTTCGTCTACAAGATATTGTTTGATTTAGGTGTGAAAACTTTCACGGTTTTGTATATAAACTATCACAGGTGTCCCCCAGTCTAGGCTAAGGGACAAGTCAAGTTCCCACATATGGCGCCAATATTCCAGTCGACCTCAAGTTGGCGCCACTGCGGCTACGAGGTGTTGTCTTTTAGAGGACTAAACACCCTCGTAGCTTTGTCCTTTACAAAAAGGCACCTTGTTGAATTGAGGTGTATGGATGTTGTATATAAAGTTTATAAACTACCCTTAGCCTGGATTCTCAAACAATGTGGGACTATTTTAGCCAAACCGGAATAGTGATAATAAACTAATTGAAACCAAAAAAAAAAAAATTGTTGGGGATGATACTATGTTATAGTGTATTTTTTTCCTCTCATATTTACCCTATTAACTTCATAGAAAAAAATTTAAATATAAGGTTATGTTTGGATTGATGAAACATAACAGAGAAGAATGGAACATAACGGTGCAGAATGAAATATAGATCACACTCCAATATTTGGTTGGTTTATTTAAAATGTCTCTTTCCATTGCATACACCCCCAAATCGCCCCAAATCGCATCTAACAAAACAAAAAAAAAAAAATAGGGAATTGGATAGAATGGGATATAACGGATTCCATCATGTTTCATTCTACTCCATCAATTATTTGCGAATTCAAACAATAGAATTTCATTACTTACCACTCCATTTCATTCCATCTTATGCAACTGATCCAAACATACCCTAAATTTAAATATTAATTAAGAATATATTCTTATGCGGTTATGCTAATCAACTAATTCAAAATCAAATGCTAATTTTATCAAACACTTGAAATCTAATCAACTAATTTATGCTTCTTCTTCCATTCTCAACTAGCTTATCAAGTATCGCCTACCCTAATCCTGATCTAACTGCATTTCACAAAGTCAAAAACAGTTACCGTTCATTTGGAAGTTGCGATAAGCGGGAAAAGAAGCGAGTTGATCCTTTTTGGCATACGCTTCTCTGATGAGTTGTTTATCGGCTTTCTTCTTTGCGAGTACCTACAAAACGAAACGGGTTTATTCGAAATAAAAAAATACTCGAAAATTCGAAAAGCTATGGGGTTTTTTGAACTTCACCTCGCTGCGTTTCAACCTTTTCTCTGTTACGACGGCGTTGTGAGAAGTTGCATTGGTTCGACGGCGTCGTTGGACGGTCTCCGTGTCCATGAATGGTGATTGATGACTGGATGGAACAATTGAGGCGGGTATTACGAGATCACTAAATTTTCGGTGTAATAAAAAAATATTACGATAATTATTTAAATTTAAAAACTGTTGACAGTTAGTATCATAATTATTTAATTTTTTGATAAAAAAATTAATTTTTTCTCTCTCATATTTATTTAACTTTTATAAATATTTTTTATTATAATAGTTTATTTCTTTCATTTTTATTTTAAAATGCATAAATATTTTTTCTTTATAACGTTATTTTTATAATAGAGAAAAGAATTGGATAACATTCATGATCTATTAAAAAAAAGTTAAATACAAAAATTTGATTTATATTTTGTTGGTTTAAAGGAGATACACTAACAGCGTAAAAAAAAATTATATTGTCAACCAATAAGAATATGTTATTTTGTAATGTTATCGCAGTAATTTACAAATAACAGTATGATTAGGTAGAATACATAGTCGTGATTAGTTGATAATGTAAAAAAAAATTATTTATCGGTGCATCAACTATTTTCTCATATTTTATTATGTAAAAAATAAATATACATTAAATCTTAGCCGTTGATAATACTCAATCAAATTTATATAAATAATCAATTTTTTTAAAAAAAATAATGGACCATATATCTTCTTATATTAATAGTCTAAAGATATTTTATACAATCAACTTATCATAGATTTTAAATTTTGATTAAATTTTATTTTTGTTTTAGTTACGTGTAAAATAACACTACACTGCTAAATGATTGTAGGAGTAAGACCATTTATCATGGGATTGTTGAAAAAAATTATTTATTAAATAGTTGAATGGTGTAATGGAATGTTGAATGAAGTATTAAAAGTGAGGTCGATCAATCAGAATTTCTATGCACAAACACCAAACAACACAAAATTATTATCATTATCCATAAATAAAATTTCCAGCTCATAACACACTGCCACTTTTTCCTCGTTTAAATCAATAAACAACATCAAACAATTAAGATAAAAAAAATGCAGAATTTTTGGATCGAAAGAAGAGGAAGAAGAACCAAAGTCTTAGATAAAAAAATTCAAATGAGAAAATAGTTGTAAAAATTCTTAGATGCCTAAACTGTAACTAATAACCCAAAGTCGTTGCGATTTATGAATCTAAGAATTTAGCAACAATGGACACTCACACACTCTTTTCAGAAAATTGAAGGAATACGAGATGGAACTAAAAAGACTTGGTGTTGATAAAGAAGATGACAAGAAAAAAGAAGAAAAGTATTACACTAAAACCCACAAGCAATAAAGATATGGAGCCAGAAGATAAAGAGTGTAAAATTAAAAGTAATGAGTGGAATTCATGTTTCGTAAATTGAAATAATTCTTAAAGCATGAAAAAGAATGCAATGATCCAGAAGCAACGTGAAGAAAATTTCTTGTCCATTCCTACATGTCATTAATGAGAAGAGAAATGGAGCATAAGATCAAACTTCCCTTAAAACCCGAGAAGAAACCAAAATCAAATAAAGTTTAAGAAATACCAAAAAAGAGCATACATATCTTCTCGAACTCCTATACCTTAGCTCTTGGGGAGTTAGGAGGTGGCCTTCAGCCAACCTCTTCTCCCCATTGGTCATCACACATTCAGGATGGTTATGAGGGCTACAAGTCTCCCTGCGCACCACCTTGATTTTGTCCAATCTTTTCCTTCTATTCTCTAAGGGAGTCTTGCCCATTTGATATGCAAAAAAATAAATAAACATTGCACATCAACAAAGGATACCTATAAAGGCATTAAAATATCCAAGCTTACTTGAGTATTCAATGATAGAGTCATCACTCTCTTGCCACCTTTCAACCACTATACGAGACTCCATGAGGTCAAATTTCTCTAGAAGGCAAACCATTTTAGCTTTGCGAGATGAAATTAATTATAGTCCTACCCGCCAACCACCATAGAGTTATCTGTCTAGGCCAAAGGAAAGAACTAAAGTTATGTAGATTGTCACAGGTTGGATTAGTTATATCGATAAATCAATGAGTTTAGATAATTAGCAAGTTGATTCAATTTGGATCAACTAATTTGCGGGTAGACACATACTCATGAACAATTGAATACCCATATGACTAGCTCATTGACCAACCTAACCTATATGCTATTTTGATCTCTACAAAATTGATACTCCATTCGTCTCAAATTAAATGTTCTTTTTTAATTTTATGCATTTTATAAATTAAGTATTGAATTTTACACATTTTATAAATCAATTAAGAAAATAATCTTTTTAAAACTTAAGAGACTAAAGTGAATCTCATGTAAATGATAAGAGAGAAAAGTATTTAAACTTATTAATAATAAATAATTGAATAGTTAGATGACTTAAAATATGACAAATAAAGGTAGATCAATAGAAAGAATAATAAATGTTGTTATGATATTTTAAAAAAATGGTCCAATAATTTGACACAAAAATAATAAATGGACCTCTAATTTGAAAACCACCTTATATAGGGCGAGTGAAGCGTAATGTTGATGCTGAATTTAATAATCATAGTGGAACAATAAAAAGAGGCGGTGTAATAGAAATTGTAATGGAAGATTCATCGTGACGGAAATAACTTGGGATGTTGGTCTTTATTCCGTCATAGAAGCAGAATCATTGACATTGAAAGAAGCTCTGCAAGGAGCCATTTAGATGCAAATAAATATTATTTTTTAGAGTGATTTTCAAATGGTGGTGAAAGTTATTCATGCAAATTATGGTGATGATTTTGAATTTAATGTGATATATAATAAGTATTAAGAATTTATTAGCTTTAATCGCTAAATGGATTCGGTTGTCTATATGTTAGTTAAAATTGTCAATTTTTATAGTAGGTGTAATTCTTCTTATTTAATTCTTATTTCTATTGAGTAACAATTGTTTATTGTCTATTGAAATAGATTGAATTTGTTTTAGTTAAAAAGAAAATTTGAAATGGAGCAAGATGGCATAAATTTTTATTTAATAAAAATCAATCTATCATTAATGTCTCCCCTAAAAAACACATTAAGTAAATGATATTTTATAAAATGAAAAAAAATATAGATTTTAAACATTATCTTGATTTCATTTTTGTAAACCGCAATAAGGATTTAAAATTTATTTAAGTAATTTTTTTTTAACGAAATATAACTTATATCTATATTTATTAGAGATAAGATTTTTTTTTTGAGTCATTAATAAAGACAAGATAAACAAATACATGAATGCTAAATTGAAAAAGGAAATAACCTTTATAAAAGAACTAATGTAGGAGTAGTAGTTTTACCAAAAAAAGAAAAGAAGAAAATTTCATTTATTAAATCATTAACTAAAGTCTTTGAATTAGTACCATAATTAAATCTCAATAGTATAGTTTAATTAATGTATTGCTAAAAACAAGAAAAACATTTTTGATTGAAGGAGCGTGAGTGCGTGAGTATCAATAGACTAAAGTTTTGGATAAAGCAAAAACATTTTTAATTTCATTTATTTCCCTTCCCGAAAGAAGAAAAACTATCAACTCTCCCTCGCTTTCCTTCTCCTCCGTGTTTATATAAATAGCCACACCCCTTCACCAAACCAACGAAGTATCAACAACAACTCTTCTTCTCTCTTTCACTCTCTCTTTTCTCTCATCACTGTTTCATGCAAAACCGTTTCTAGGGTTTTCATTTTCCATCATTCTTTCAATTCAACTACGATAACAACAACACCAATCTCACTCTCACTCTCACTCGTCGCGATGTCATCGGCGAAGAAACTCATCAACGATCCGAATGGTGCAGTTTCTTGATTTTTTTCTGTGTTCGATTTTGGCACCGTGATGAGATTATGAAATTCGTTGTTAAATTGATAGTTCTTTTGACGGTTATAGTTGAGAATTGATTGATTTGAATATTTTGTTGACTTTGATTTTTGTTATGTTCGGATTTGAGTTGTTTTAGTGTTTCTATCTCATGGAATAGTGTTGAGCTTGGAATGAGGTAAATCGTTGATTGTATTTGTGTATTTGTTGCGATTTGCTTGTAATATGGTTTTCTTTGATAGTTGCTGGTGAAAATTGTAATGCTCCGTGCGTTTTTGTAGTCGTTCGGTTCAGAATCGTGCTATGAATGTGTTGTTGACTTTAGTTTATGATGTTAGAATTTGAATTGTTTTAGCATTTGGATCGTGATGAGTTGTATTGAACTTCAAATGATGGAAATCATTGCGTGTATTTGTATTAATCGACACTTCTTTGATGGTTATAGATGAAAATTGAAATGCTCTGAACAATTTTTTAGGTTCAGAATCGTGTTCTAGTTTTGTAACTGATTTTGGTTTTCTTTATTTTGTTGACTTAAAATTTTGCTTTATTTAAATATCATTGAACTTGAATTGTTATAGTATTTAGATTGCATTTGATCGTATTGAACTCCAAAGAGTGTAATCGTTGCCTGTACTTGTATTATACAATGTCATTCATCTTTTATATGGTATTCTTTCCCAGTTACAGTTGAAAATTGCCACGCTCTGAACATTTTTGCAGTCATTCAGCTCAGAATCGTGTTCTAGTTTTGTAATTGATTTGTTTTTTTTTTTCTTTCATTTTGTTGACTTTGATTTTTGCTTTATTTAAATATTTTTGAACTTTTGTTTTAGCATTTGAATTGGATTGGATTGAATCGTATTGAACTTCAAATGATTTCCTCATTGGAAATCATTTTTTGCACTTGTATTATACTATGTGATTCACCTGCAATCCGGTCCTCTCATATGGTTACAATTGAAAATTGATTTGCACTAGACGTTTTTGAATTCGTTCAGTTAAGAACCGTTTTCTAGTTTTGTAGATGATTTGATATTGCTTCATTTTGTAACTTTAATTTTTGCTCTGCTTTCGTCTCTTTGTACTTGAATTATTTTAGCATTCGAATGTCATTGAATTGAACTTCAAATGATTGGGATTTGTTTATTGTTCTTGTATTATTCTATGTGATTCACCTTCAACCTGGTTTTGTTAGGTTGTTACAATTGAAAATTGATTTGCTCTGGACATTTTTGCATTCGTTCGGTTCAGAATGATGTGCTAATTTTGTAACTGATTTGATTTTTCTTCATTTTGTTAGCTTTAATTTTCGCTCTGCTTTGCTCTCTTTGTACTTGAATTGTTTTAGCATTCGAATGTCATTGAATTGAACTTCAAATGACGTAAATCGCTGTGTGTATTTGTATTACCTGATGTAATTCACCTGTAAATTGACACTACTGGGATGATTACAGTTGAAAATTGACATGCTTTGAATATTTTTGCATTCATTGTTCGGATCAGAATTGTGCTCTGAGGACTTTGTTGAATTAAATTTTTGCTATACTTTAATATCTTCATCTTCAATTGTTTTACCAATCGTATTTCATTGAATCATATTTAGCTTTAAATGACACACGTCGTTGTTTGTAGTTGTGTTATTTGATGCAATTCATCTGTAGCTTGGTCTTCTTTGATGGTTACAGTTGCGAAATTGCAAGTGTCCCGTTCGGATTCTTGTCATGTAACTGTTTTGGTTCTCTTCATTTTGTCAACTTCAATATTTTGGTTTATTTTAATTTTTTTAATCTGGTTTGAATTAGCATTACTCTCTAGCTGAATCACACTGAAAACATTTTGTATTCATATTATTCAATGCAATTCGTCTGTAACCTAGGGTCTACTTTAACTGTTAGTCAAAATTTGGTGTGCTCTGAATATTTTGCATCATAGTTGTTCAGTTTGTGCTTTGTCATTGCTTCAGTTCATGTTCATGTCATCTCTGTTTTTTGCTATATATATTTACACATGAAAATCTCTGACTATCCTCTTTGACTAAACCATGCTGAGCTTTGATTTACAAAAATGACTAATTTGCGTCCTTAATATTCTGATTCAAAACACTGTATTACGGATTGATTCTCTATTTCCTTGCTAGTACAGATGTAAAGACTGTTAGTTTTTTATTAACTGCTTTTGTAATGTAATACTAATTAGACCAAATGCAAAGAATGATAAAAATGAAGGAATGGTTATCTTATTGGAAGTTGAATAATTTTTCTTTTCTTTAATCTGATTGCAGATGTTGAGACTGAATTCATTGATGGTCTTATGGAGACATATCCTTCACTGCAGTATTTGGATGGCTATCCTAGTGTATGAGTGCATATATATAATAAATGTGATTATGAATGTATGAGTGTTCCTGAAGACTTCAATTTTAAATTTTTTATTCTCCTTGAATGTAGGTGAAGGTTGTATTTCGTGCAGATGTTTATCCTGGTCCACCATATGATAAAGTTGCAGTTATATCAGGTGAATGATCATTGATATTGTCATATTGCTTTTCTATTCTTTCTTAGGAGTTGTATTGTAAGGATCCCCATCTAATATCGTGGGAGTGGAATATGATAATTAACCATGTAAAACATACCTTAGTGTGATTTCACATCTTTATTTGCTCTAAAACCACTTGGGTTTCTATAAGAGAGTGGTAATTCTGCATTTCTTGCTGCAGGCGGTGGAAGTGGCCATGAGCCTGCTCATGCTGGATTTGTGGGGGAAGGAATGCTGACTGCAGCCATATGTGGCGATGTCTTTGCTAGTCCAACTGTTGATGCTATTCTTGCAGTATGCTTCTTATTATTGGAAAAGATATGAATATTGTACTTCTAGTTATTATAGAACAAACCAAACTCATTAATGATTCTAATGCACCTGTTATTATTCAAATTTAGGGGATACGAACTGTAACTGGTCCAATGGGATGTCTTCTTATTATAAAGGTATAATTCATTTTCCTTGTGTAATGCATTAGCACTTTGCTTTCCCAAGTACAATTCACATTAGCACTTTGCTAGAATTTTTTGTTAGTTGAGGAGTGCTAGCATGACACTATCTAATACACATTTTTCATCACACTCCATCCTATTGGTTGAAATTGAAATGAGTTCCTTAAAGTTATATCGATCCCAAATTTGGTATGACCTATATGAATTTCAACCAATAGAAGAGAGTGTGCGTCAAATTTGGTATGACCTATGCTAATTTCAACCAATAGAAGAGAGTGTGTGTCATAGAATGTGTTGCTTACATTTTTATTGTTAGGTGTCCTATCACTTGAAATTGTTGTCTGCCATATGAGAAGACAATAAGTGGTGAAAAAAATTAGTTTTTTTAATTAATAAAATAGTATTTGGCAAGATGTATCCCATATAACAAAATTGATATTGTATCAGCTTTGAACTGTGATTATATTGAGTATGTTTTGTGCAAGCTAGACCAGTTTATGAAGAGCTACGAGGATTTTGCTTATTTTTTCTGGATTTATAGTGTTCAATTTTGGGTATTAATAGAACTATACTGGGGATCGTTTGAACTTTGGTTTGGCCGCTGAGCAAGCAAAATCTGAAGGTTATAAAGTAGAGGTATGTTTAGTTGGCAAATGTTCTCTTAATTAAAATGATTAGTTTATAAGTGTTATAAGATTTTTTCACTGTGCAGAGTGTGATTGTTGAGGATGATTGTTCTATACCTCCACCTCTAGAGATGGCCGGAAGAAGAGGATTGGCAGGGACTATTCTGGTTCATAAGGTTCATCTACAAAGCCATATTCGTTCGTTCGCATTTTATTTGGTCCTTCTGTATTTAAATGCACTTTAAACTACTCCTTTTCATGTTATAATATCGGAGACTTTCTTGAAATTAGAATTTTAACTATCTCTGTCAACATATTTTACAATAATGCCAAGTTGTTATACATGTCTAATATACTTTTGTTTTGGGTGAGGCAGGTTGCAGGAGCTGCGGCAGATGCTGGTCTTTCTCTTGCTGATGTTGCTGCGGAAGCAAGATATGCATCTGAAAATGTGGGAACAATGGGCGTTGCTTTAAAAGCGTGCACACTCCCTGGTAGGATTTTTACAGATCGTTTTGGGCCAACAAAAATGGAAGTGGGTCTTGGAATTGTAAGTTTCTGTATTTTGACACCTCAACATTAAAAATATAAACTATAAAATTCTAAAGCTTTTCCGGTAATGCAAAAATTAAGGCCTGACCCGTCCTTTTAAAAAATGTTCCCTCTGAAAGCAGTCAAATTATTTTTTTTTTACTCATAAATAAGCAATTTCAGATATGCAATTAGTTTTGTAATCTGAAATAAGTTCTTTCTGTTATTTTTCTTGTGGTTTTCAGTTAACATGCCACGGCTGTCGATATCCATCCTATTCATTGCCTTTAGTACTTCCCTTTCTTAATACATTATTCTATGAATATATTTTGCAGGAGTTATTTGATAAATATAAGTACTTGTAGTTTCATTGAATTTTTATTTATGTCGTGTAAGATTTAAAAGTTTTTAACGGAGTCCTTATACTTCTAAATCTTTATATATACCTAACCACTAACTCATTGGTTTTTATGAAATTATTATACAAATTTATTGAAAGCTTGAAAGCCGTACATAAACAAACTCAGCAATGCTATTTTTCAGTTGATTATTATATTTTATTATAAACTATGAATAGGTCCATATAATTCAACAAAAGTTAATGATTTATTAACTTATTTAAAAATTTTAAAACTGTAAGGATTCCATTAAAAGCATTTAAATTTTAGGACTTAAATACAAATTTAACAGACTTCAAGGATCTATAGAGTAATTTAACCATGTTTATGTTTTAAGTGATTGAGGTTTGTCTTCACTGCCTTTTTTCTCATCCAAATTTCATTTTATGATGATAACAAATGTTACCTCCTTACAGCACGGGGAACCTGGGGCACACGTGACTGATATACAGCCTGTGGAGGCAGTGGTTTCTGAGCTTCTGAATCAAATATTGTCCAAGGTATGCCCAATATTCATGAATAGTTTGTGTTTACTGCATTAGGATTTTATTTTTTAATATTTAAAGAGACTAGAGTTTTGGTGTACTATAAGATTCATTTTTGCTCTTTTTACCTTTTCTCTCTATTTGTCGTCGAAAATTTGATAAAGCCCTCCACAACTTAATATTTGACATGGAAAACCCATGGTATAACCCATTCTCTTAGTGGCATAGAGATTCTATATCTTAAAAAAGGAGGTTGGGTATGTGCATAGTTTGACCCAAAAATTGCATTTATTCATCAAACAGTATCTCACTTTAATTGAATCTCTCTGACTGTGTCTGTATTCCCGAATGCAGTGCAATTATCACACTAATGAGTTGCAATCTTTTTCTTATACAAATATTTGCAGGAAACAAACTATCTTCCAATATCTCGGGGTGAAAGAGTGGTACTCATGGTCAATGGGTAGGTTTCTAAGTTTAATCTATACTCGAGAAAAGTTATTTTTAAAGCTTTTTACATATAAAATATGTGTATAATTATTGGGGCACAAACACCATTTCATTAAAACTTCCATGTCTCCTAGTGCAGTGGGTTGGATAGATTTCTCATTACAGATTATTGGTTAAAGATAACTTCAATCTTGTCTGCAACAAGAAGTTGCATTAGAAAAATTGTGCGGTTTGAGTATTTTGTATTATTGAAAATTTATCGACTCTTTTTTAGATAACTGTTGGATTCTTGAAGGTTTTTTCTATCTCCCTTGTTTAAACTTCTCTAATGTGCTGTAAATTCATTTTTTCGATTTAAAAAAATGAGCATACATGTTAATTCTAAAAAGTGATTTTCCAAAACTCCATAATTGTCATTATTTGAAAATTCAAATATAAGATTGAAAAATGCTTTCTTTTATTTTATTGATGTGTGGGGTTGATTTTGAGCATATAAAAGTTCCCTTTAAAAAGATGATTTATTTATCTAAAAGATTCTTCAAATGCAGGTTAGGTGGCACCCCCTTAATGGAACTAATGATTGCAGCAGGAAAAGCAGTTCCTCAATTGATGGTTGAGCATGGATTGGCTGTTGATAGAGTTTATACAGGGTCATTCATGACTTCTCTTGATATGGAAGGTTTGCTGCTATAGATAATGTCATGGCAGTCAACTTTTTCGCGAGTTTCATTTGGCAGTTCAAATTATCATGTCATTTTCCTTCAGGTTTATCAATTTCTATCATGAGGGCTGACCGGTCTATTCTTCAACGATTGGATGCTGAGACGAAAGCTCCTTATTGGCCTGTTGGAGTTAGTGGTCAGTAATTTATTGTAATTGGTGTCATCAATCAATTTTAATATATTGAGATTTTACTATCTCTTGTTTTAGTAATCTGCATTGCTCTTAACAACATGGCTTTGTACCTCTTTACAATATACATTCAACTGTGATGTTAATCATAGCTAAATAATTACTCAACATTGAGCTTTAGAAATTGTTCTTTCTTTCAAGGTAATCGTCTTCCTGCAAAGATTCCTGTTCCAATTCCACGATCTCGGTCAGCAAAGATTGTTGAGGTATATCCGTGGAAATTGTGTTATTTCTTTCTATGACGTGAAACCGTTGTAACATAAGAATATGGTCAAGGAAAAATCATGTTTTATAACAACAATCCTATGAAGAAGTTCATATGGATTCTTAATCAAATTTTGTGGGTATCATCAGACAGGGTTATCCAGTGGTTTTTCTGTTTTAGTTGCTCATATCTGCTGACTGGCACTTGATATTTTTTTATGTTTGGGACTAAGCTTTGTTAGCTTTCTGTTGGCTGCAATTTGACATCTTTGCCGGTTTAATAATTTATTTTACTAGAAGTTTACACATACCTTGAAATAACCCTGTGTGTTTACTGTCAGAATTAACTGGAAACAAGATTTGTTGGAGATAATGAATATATTAAACACAAATGAAATATGATTATCATCTTAATTCGCCACATACCTTGAAATAACCCTGTGTGTTTACTATCAGAATTAATTTGGCATTTACATAATAGGACATTTCTGGTGCAGACATGGGATGAATTAATATGATAATCATATTTCATTTGTGTTTAATATATTCATTATCTCCAACAAATCTTGTTTCCATTTACCTTGAGGTTTCACATGGTTAACAGAAAATAGTGTTTGCAGCAAATTTCATGAACTTTTCATGATATTTAATGCAATAGTTCAACTTCAACCATTTATTGTCTTTTCCCTCCTACCAATTTATGTTCTCTAGAAGGCCACTTCTAGAGGGATTTTCTATTTGGTCAGAAGCCTCCCTACCCGTCTCTTATATACTAATATAATTTGTGAAATATGGTTCCATATTTGCTTCTTGTTAGCCACAGAGTCAACCTCTGAAATTAACTGAGCAAGGACAACTTCTTGAGCAAGTCATTGTAGCTGCTGCAACTGCACTTATACAACTCAAAGACACTCTAAATGAATGGGACTCTAAAGTTGGTGATGGTGACTGTGGATCAACTGTTAGTCCTCTCTTCAAAATTGTTTACTTATTTATTATATAGCTTAATGTAACTGTTGATGTATCATTCACGTTTCTTGTAACTGGTTTATCTTCTATATAGATGTACAAAGGTGCAACGGCAGTTCTTGGGGACATAAAAAAGTAAGTCTGTTCTATATGCTGCTTAGCCTTTAGATATATTCTTTGGTTACTCGCTTCAATATAATCATGAACGATTGGTGCTAATATGTCAAGTTGAACCATGACCAGTTATTAGCTCTTGTATTAGATTATGGGATATATTAGTCTAACTGTATAAGTACCTTTTTTTATTTTTTATTTTTGCTTTATAAATAACACTTGGTACCCATGAGAAACTGCAAGGGGGTTGCTGCAATAACCTTATTATTTGAACTGTTGTTTTTACAGTTACCCTCTGAATGATGCTGCAGAAACTGTTGGTGAAATTGGATCAACAATTGGAAAATCAATGGGAGGAACAAGTGGGATCATGTATCATTCCTTCTCCTTGTTTTAAGTTAAATTATTTATGCTGTCTGATTATATTTAATTTCTTACTAGTTTGTTTTCTTCCAGATATTCAATTTTATGTAAGGCGGCATGTGCACAGCTGAAAACAAGCTCCCACTCTGTTATCACATCAAAACACTGTAAAATATTATCCAAATCCAGCAGCATCCAATCAGTGTTTTACATTTATTTTTCCTTTGTTTTATCTCAATTTGGTTGGCTTCTCCATCCCTTATGAGTCTTTTGATTCAGGGGCTAAAGCACTTGCGGCAGCCATTGAGGCTGTTAGTAAATACGGGGGAGCTAAAGTTGGTTACAGAACATTGCTAGATGCCCTTATCCCAGCATTGTCATCACTTGAAGAGGTGCTGACAATAGCTGTTCATTTGCTTTGTTAGTCCTTTGAAGTAATTTAGTGTTACTTACTATGCCTTGGTTTTACAGAGACTAAATTCTGGTGATGATCCTGCCACTGCTTTTTTCACCTCATCTCAGGCTGCACTTGATGGAGCCGAGTCTACCAAGAAAATGCGAGCAAAGGTGACATTTATTATTGTTTCTTTGTTAAGAGATGGAACTTTTTTAGTGTAGATTCCTCCTTATAAATCAGGGTTTGAATATAATCCACTATTTAATTTTTCACACTATCAATGAATAAAGTTTAACATGATCCTCTGATAATGTAATTCTCATTTGCATTTATAGAGAACCAAAATAAGATATCCTAAAATTAGTATGTAGGATTTGACCATATTTCAAACACTTATCTGATTCTCATAGAAGAAAGATTTACAAAGCAATCAATTTTAGATATTGGAATTGTTTCTTGTGTGTTCGGTTATGGTTCAAGATTATAAATTTTGGATCCTACATTGGGTCATATCTTTTATGCTCTTTTTTGTTTTCCAGAAAAATGGGGAGTAAGGGAAGTTTAATTGAGTTGGGTTTTCAATAAGCAATGCTTGGATCTCCTCGGTAAATCCTAGCATTCAAATGCTTGGACCATGCCGTCAAGTTTGTCGGTCTTTTTTTTTCTCTGGATCTGTGAAGCTTTTCCTGTGCAGTTGCTTTTACGTTATACCATTTGTAACTCATAAAGCTTGTCAATTGTGCTTAAGTGAGCCTGGTTTAGTGGTTAATGTGATATGCTTTGATTCTAATGGCCTATATTTTAGACTATTCGTCAAGTTTTTGTGTTTGTGTATGATAGCTTCTGGATCCACTCAGAAGATCGTTGTTAATAACCATTTACCAAAACAGTTTCAAAACAACCCTAAATAACAAATAATGATATTATATGAGAAATGCAAGTTATTTCATAAGACATTATTAGTGGATCTGATAAGGAAGCTTATGCAGGCTGGGCGTACACTTTACGTGCCTCAAGAGACTCAGTCATCAGTCCCTGATCCGGGTGCTTATGCCACAGCTTCATGGTACAGAGCTGCAGCCTTAGCTGTCAAGAATGAATACAAGAGTATTTAGTCTTCAAGGAAAAATACAAGAGAAAATAAACCTACATAGCTGTTAGTGCAATCTCCCGTTTGTGCGGATTAAGCCGAGTTTTGTTCTTGATTTTGTACCATTGAGATTTCGTACCATTGAGGTTTTGTAAATTGAGCTCTCCGCTTATGTCTCTTCTGCATAACGCAGCGAGAGCGATTGCCAATCACTCTTGTATTCACCCAACTTTAAAGCCGATTGGATGTAAATTTGATGATTCAATGACTACAATTGACAATGTGATTCTTCTCAATGCGATCTCATGATTGTATTTCTCATGGTTGGTTTTATGATTTTCATCAGGTCTAACTGTATTCCTATATTTGACCCATTTTTTTTGGGCATCCAAGTGTATACAGTATATATGTATAAGATGGAACGAATAGAATGTTATAGAATGAAATGAAATAAAGTTTAAGAATGAGAAAGGTTCAGTTTAGAGGATTACTGCACAAATTTAAACTATAAGCAGTTTCAGTTGCATCTACTCTACAATGAGAAGATTGCCTGCTAAAGCACTTGAGTGGCTTTGACGGGATATGAATTCTGAGTCACAAAAGAAGGTAGATTATGAATTCTGAGTCACAAAAGAAGGTGAATTCCAAATCCTTAACCGCTTGTGTCAATCTTCATTAACAATTTTCTAAATTTATAATTTTTAATAAGTACATTTTTGTTTTATGACGCAGAATAGAAATCATTCCCCAAGTGATATTTTTGTAGTGTTTTATGACGTAGAATAGTAATCATTCTCTGATATTTTTGTAGTAGATAAGTTACATTAATTAATGATTAGTCTTTGTCACTTAAATTAAGAAATATAATAAAATTGTTAAAAATAAGTGTATATACTAATAATAATTAAAAACATAATTGAAAGATTAAAAATATTAATGACATTCATTTTAAAATAATTTTTTTCTCTTAAAACCGAAAGCATTTTACCACCGTTCTGAATGAGTAGGTAGGACTTTAAGGGTGCGTTTGATTTGCTAAAAAACGAGGTACAGGACAAGACAACTTTTTTTGTACTCTGTTTAATGCAGAAACTAATCATAGTACTGGACAAAAAATATGGCAAGGTATTGGACAAAATCATAATTTCTTGCCCCTCACTAAACCATGGGACAACTTTTTGTCCCAAGCACTAATTATTAACAAAATATCAAAAAATTAATTTTTACTCTCTTTCTTATTATTTAATATTTTAATTCATAAATATAATATTAGTATGTTATATATCAAAAAAATGTTATAATAAAAATTATACTATTTTTATTCGGTTCATTAACATATCAAATAAAGTAGAGAAAAAAATCTCAATTTATTATTTTTCTTCTCTTCTCATTATTTAATATTTTGATTCAAAAATATTAATAAAAAAAATATTATATAAGAAATTATATTATTTTGTCTGCTGCATAAATATATTAAACAAAGTAGAGTAAAAAAATTATTTCTTCATCTTTTTTCCTTCTTATTATTTAATATTTTGATTCATAAATATTATATTTTATATATCAATAAATAATATTATATTAAAAATTATATTATTTTGTCTGGTGCATGGACATATCAAGCAAAATCCAGAAAATAATTGTCCAGTCCAATAACCATCAAACACAGTACAATATAAAAAATTGTCTTGTACTGTTCTGTACTGTCTAATACTGTTCTGTACAATACTTCATAATTTACAAATCAAACGCACACCCTAAATATATTTAGATCTTAGAAATGGTTACATTGGTTGTAAATTGCAACTACCTAATAAAACTTTATTTATTTTTAATAATAGAGAATCAAAAGTTTGATCATATAAAAAAAACTTTGGTGAAAAACATGCATTAGGAAAAGTAAAAGTTATAGACACATCGCTAAAAAACAGTAAAGATACCCTGTTTTTGGAAAAATCCATTAGAAATAGATGAGTGGAACAGTACCACAAGTTGCTTATACAACAAAAGGTGGTCTATACCCTCTCAACATCTTGTGGTTGGGTTACAAATTGCGAATGCATGTGCTGTCTTTTCCTTTGTCCTTAATAACAAGAGCAACACCTCAATATTAGCAACATGCCAGGTAGTTTTGCCAAAACTGTGGTCTTGTCACAAAGGCACCATCCAATGTTTCAATTTCATGCGCACCAATGTTTCATTTTCATAATTGAGTTTAAATTATTATTTTTTTCTTTTATTTGATTTTTGTTTAGTTTCTAGATCTTGTGGTTGGGTTACTTATGAGTGTCATTGTAATTCTAATTATCTTTCTTTGTGGAGGAAGAGACATGAATAATGTTCCTCTGAATTCTTTTTGGATTTGCGTATAATGAAGGCAAATTTGAATCCATATAGTACATGAAACAGTGGTCCAGTCGACACATTTAAACCCTACGGGGTCACATAATTAATGTGCGATAAGAATGAGAGAAATCCAATCCAATCATTGGGTTTAATATACCCTTCAAATTAATGGTAACATTTCATTAACTATGCATAAAATAAGTACTAAAAAATAGTAACTCATATCATTTAGGTGAAATTTAGTCACCCCATAAAAAATATGAATGCTTATGATTAAGGTATTTTTTTCTAAAAATGGTATAGAAAGAGGTAAAAAGCAATTTTTACTTTAATTTTGATATGTCATTGCAAACTTAATCATGAAACAACGTTGGTTTTGTGAGGAGTGATTCTTAATCATAATGATACTTTTGCTTTTAATTTTGCTTGTTTTTTTGGTGCTGGTACTATTACTATCACAGACTTGTTGGCTATCCTCTTAACAAAAACATTTGATGACGATGACGAGTGTCCACTTAAAATAATGAAAGTCTAATATCAAAGAAAGAAATTGAGAGAAGTTAACAAAAACTAAGAAATAATAATATTTACATGAACTACTTTTTTCCCCCAAAACATACAATGCATGATTTCTTTTTTGTGGAACTTTTCTCCTTCTATATCATGTTCCAAATGTAGTGTGAAAGAGTTAATTGCAATTAGATCTATTGAAAACGAAACTGATTTTGTCAAACAAATACAAAGTTGCAATTTTTTTTTATCTATTCTAATATCCTCAAGTTCTATCTCTAATTAATGTGAAATTTTATGATTATTTTAATATACTCTCACGCTGAAAACAACTTGATGTGTGGATATTAATAATAGACAGCCCCATGTACGATCGATACACTTTGATACCGTGTTAGAATTAGAGTTTAACTTAAGTCATTCTCATAAAACCGATTTATAAGATAAAAATTACTCTAACTATAGCATACGTCTAATATATTATTTGGTGTGAGACCCTTAACACACTCTTCATATCTAATACTATTGAGTTTGATGCGTAAATGTAAATGATCCGATAGGAGAAACATGATAGCAAATAACCCAGTGAATCTAAAACGAAGTTTTTATACCATCTCAAAAATTGAGGTTGAGATTAACTCAACTTTTACTAAACGAGCTTTCTAAAGATGAATTAAACTCAATCCGCACCTACTCTAATATGATATCCAACTTACCGATCGGATCGGATCAGATCATGAGCTATTTACCTTTCATATCCACGCATCAAATTCAAAAAATGTTCAATGTGAGGAACTGTTTTGGAAAAGATTCCAAGATCTATCAAAAATGAAACTGATCTTGTCAAACAAATACAAAGTTACAACTTTTAAGATGTAATCCGAATATATGCAACACATAACTTACTAGATTTAAAAGATTACAGTTTTTTAAGTGTAGAATTATCTATGACTAAACATTTTCTTATAGATAATTTGATCTTGAACTAGCCATATAATTATCATAACATTTCCTCCGCAATAGATCAAACATGCATCTAAAAAAACAAATTAAATAATTCTGAAACAAACAAAGATAAACCACAAAAAATTATTACACACAAGTCATAATAATAAAAAAAAACATTAAAAGAAAAAAAAACAAAATAAAGCAATAATTAAAAGATGAAAAATACTACATTAATTTTCTGAAATTCCTTCACACACAACTACTGAGTAAGAGAAGAATTAGCATTACCAGCAGAAGGATCAGAAGAATTAGAGAAACAAGAATTCTTATGATTATGCATCCAAACCTTAAAAACCTGTCTACTCACCCCAACACTTTCACAAAACCTTTCAATTTCCTCATCAAGTTCCTTCCTCTGCAACTTCCACCCCAGCTTCTCCGCAAACCCCAGCATCTTCTCCTTCTGATCCGCCGTAAACTTCGACCTATACCTCTTCCTCCTCCCATCTCCTCCACCACCACCACCGGAATATTCCATCACCTGATCTGACATTGCGACGATGGCGTTCACATTATCTCTCACCATCGTCGCAGTTATCTTGCGATGGAAGTTCCGGTGGCAGCCACAGGCTGCACATTGGAGGCTGTTGACTGCTGATACTGAAGTGTCGTCCACGGTGAATTCGCCGCAGCCGTCGGTAGCGTAGCTGCCGAGGCTGGCTGCATGGTTTCTTAAACACTCTCTGTAGATATAGTTTTGAGAATGTGGTGATGATGATGATGATGATAACATTCCTCCTCCTTCCATTGTTTTTTTTTTGGATTTATTTATTTGTTTATTTATTTTCTCTATGTGTTTGTGTTTTATGTGTTTATGAGAGAACTATATAATGAATGAGTGAATGAAATGACATCAAAGGGTATGGTTGGAGGGGATATTTACAGTGTTCCCTATTTTGTGGACATGCTAGCATTGTAGACAACTATGCAATATCTTCATAGCATATATACATAAGGTTAAAAATATATCATGGGTTTTTATTTTCAAACCTTTTTTAATTACCTATATAAGTATGATGTATGGTTAGAACCAATTTTATATTACTTGAATCTATCATTGACTATCTATTGAACTAGGTTAGTGATGGGCCAATTTTATTTGGAAAACTTTATTTGTTCTCTCTTTTATGTAACAATGTTACTTGTATGAGAATTGATATTGGTACACTAGAATCTTACAATTACACCGTATATTATACGGTTTGGTTTTTTTTTATTATGTTAAATAATTATTTTTTCCATCTTTTTCAATGTAAATAGATACATATATTCATTGTATTTTATATGGTGTAAGATAAGGTGTACACTTTTAGTGTATGCATAGCATTGCTCTACTTGTATACTCTATTATATATTGACTATAGATTAAAGGGTTAATAGGCATTTACACCCCCGTAATGTTAGCGAATTTTGCTTTTCCCCCCTCCGTTGCCAAAGGCAGGTTTTCGCAACGGTTTTTTCAAAAAAATCGTTGCTAAAACCTGCCTTTGGCAACGGAGGGGGGAAAAGCAAAATTCGCTAACATTACAGGGGTGTAAATGCCTATTAACCCTAGATTAAATAGTGTATCTTAAGAGTTTAAACTCTCCTTTTAAATACTCAAGTGTTTTGTTAGGGTTTTATCTTTAATTAATTTGTTTTGTAAATCCAAACTAGTTTTACTTGCGTGATTCTGTGTCAGTAAAACCTAATTCAAATCTTAAAGATGCTTAGAAACGACTAGTAAATTGTTAAAGTTATATAGTATTATCAAAAGAAGTATTTTTTCCTCGAATGAAGGTTAAGTAAATTATGTACTCAATTTCAAGAACACAATCCTAAGAGAATCTTACAGAAACAATTTTACTGTTCACCCTAATTCAATCAAAATGTCACTACAAGAAAAAAAGTCTCCTGCCACGCCCAGGAAACCGAGGCTATATGCAAAATAACTGTGGCGTAACGCTGATGCCACGGTTTGGCCACGCAAATCCAACTGTGTAGCTCAATTGGTAGCATGAATTGCTATGAATACGTACTTAACCCCTAGGTACGTGGTTCGATTCCCGCGGGAGGCAAAAACAATATTTCCTGGATAGCTGATAAGCGGACCTAGGGGGATTATTGATTAAGCCGGTGACATGCTCGGTTGGCCGACACAGTTGATGCGTGCAACGGATATCGGGGTGTTACATGATTAAGCTGGTGACATGCTCGGCTGGCCGACACGGTTGATGCGTGCAGCGGATATCGGGGTGTTACAGTTAACGGTATATCCCCGAAACGGTCCCTCCTAAAATATATTAACTGCTATTATTTTTTCTTGCTGTTAAAATGACTTATGGTATTTTTTGTTACTAACACCTATACTGTCAAATATACTCCCACCTGTTATTAACTAAAATTTCCTGTCATTTTGGCTGCCTGTTACTAACTCACTATTTTCTGCCAAAAATCCAACTCTATTATATTTCATTCTGTTAATTCAAGCTTCCACTACTGTGTCAATTACTTGCAGCATGTTCTACCAATTCATCTATTGTACTGATTTAAGTTGATGCTCACAAATTTAAACTAGTTAAATGCTTCAATTATACTTGTTAGTATTATTAATTTTCTTTTGTATAAACAAGTATTATGCATAGTGCCTAAAAGAATTAATCAGTATGCTAATTCCAGAAAATTAACAAGAATGAGAGGTGTGGCCCTCACCCCATATGTGGGGCGCCCGTCCCATGATTAAGGGGCCCCCGTCATAAAATTTTCATCTGGGTAAAAGGCATGGGGCACCCGCCCTTTAACTTTTGAAAATTCTAGTAACACACGCTCGATGTCTTGTTGGATGTTTTGACATCCACAATTACATAGCACAGATAATTAAAATAGAACAACATAAAAACAATAAAGAACGCACATAATTGTTTACCCAGTTCGGTTCAAACAACCTACTCTAGGGGCTATCAAGCCAGGGAGGGAATCCAATATAAGCAGAATTAATTCGGAGTTAAACTCCCCCGTTTACAACTCCTCACTTAAAACCTACCCAATACAATTCCAACCTATTCCTAGACCTGAGTATCTCCACTCACTTTCCCTCAATCACAATAGTGATTTCAAATAAACATTATATAAAATCATAGAGAAGACACTCTTCAAAAACACACCTTGACCTGCTTAAAAGCTTTAATCAAGAGACACACACTCGTGCTTAAAAGCTTAGAGTGACAATTAACATAAACAACCTATTCCAATGCAATCATCAAAGATAATTTCTTGGAGTACAAGAGACAGCTACAGAACTATGGTTCCTCACAATAAACAATCTGCTCTCTCTGTGTTCCAAATTAGGATTGCAAACTTTTTATATGCAGCTCTTGGGCCTTGGGCTTTTTTAGAAACAAATTAGGGTTAACCAAGTTAACCTAATTTACACGCCATCTGGTTGTTACAGAATGTGCTGTCAGCAAGATCTTCTAGACAAAATATTCAACACAGAATAAAAGGTTTCTTAAACTGTTAATTGAGAAATCAGGAAACACAATTAATAAATTATAACAGCTCTTGCTATCACACAAGGATGTCATGACATCGGTCATGACATTCGCTACAGAACCTGTATTAGCTTAAAACATATGCAGCCTTCATAACATAATATCAAACAGGTATGTTTTACCACAAATGCAGCCAACATTAAAACATCTTCAATCTCCCCCTTTGGAAAATTTATGGCTAAAAAAACCTGTCACACCATATCAGAGAAACACTTGCAGCAGAAACAAAGCAACCAAAACACAATCACAACAAGCTAATACAATACAGACAACATACACCACTAGTATGCACATAGAGATCAAACATATCAAAACCAGCCACACCATAAGAGCAACACAAGCACAAATCAGATCAACAAAAATAATAAGTAATCTTGTTGTTCTGAGGTGACATTACTACTTCCCCCCCTGTTTGGCCACAAAAGTTGCCAAAGCAAACTACTGTCTCCTCCCCAAGATTTTTTTTTGTTGTTGTTGTTAACTCTAGGGTTCCTCAAGGATGCAGAGTCCTAACTTGCTTCGCAAGTTTTCAAACTGTGTAGCATCAAGAGCTTTTGTGAAAATGTCTGAAGTTCAGCGTTCACATGCTCTAAGCAAGTTACCTTGTCTTCAACGAGTTCTCAAAAAAAGTGATGTAGGATATCAATATGTTTCGTTCTGCTATGCTGAATTGGATTTTTGGAGATGTTGATAGCACTGAGATTGTCAGAATATAACGTCATCACATTCTATGGAACATTGTATTCAGTCACCATTTGTTTCATCCAGACCAATTGAGAACAACTACTACCAACTGCTATGTACTCTGCTTCATCAGTTGATAATGAGACACAATTTTGTTTCTTGCTAAACCATGATATAAGATTGTTACCTAGGAAGAAACATCCTCCAGATGTGCTTTTTCTGTCATCAGCACTTCCAGCCTAGTCAGCATCACAATATCCAGTCAAAACAGGGTCACTCCTGTTAGTGTACAATATGCCATAGTCAGAAGTTCCATTTACATATTTGGGGATTCTATTGACTTGATTTAAGTGACTTACCTTTGGCTCTGCTTGATATCTGGCACATACTCTAACTGCAAATGCAATGTCTGGTCTGCTGGCTGTTAGACATAGCAAGCTTCCAATCATGCTCCTATATAAACTCTGGTCAACACTTATGCCCCCTTCATCTTTGGATAACTTTTGATGTGTTGGTGCATGAGTTCTTTTGTGACTTGCATTATCCATTCCAAACTTTTTCACTACGTTCTTGGCATATTTGCTTTGAGACAAGAAGGTGGAGTCTTCCATTTGCTTGATTTGAAGTCCAAGGAAGTAAGTTAGTTCTCCAACCATACTCATTTCAAATTCAGACTGCGTTTGACTGACAAAGTGTTTTACCATTGTATCAAACATTCCCCCAAACACAATGTCATCCACATATATCTGTGCAATCATGATTCTTCCGTCTGTATTCTTTACAAAGAGGGTTTTGTCTATTAATCCTTTCTTATATTCATTAGTGGTCAGAAATTCAGTTAACCTTTCATACCAAGCTCTGGGTGCTTGTTTCAACCCAGAGAGAGCTTTTCTCAGTTTGTAGACATGGTCAGGCAGATTTGGATCAACGAACCCTTTAGGTTGTTCCACATATACTTCTTCATTCATATATCCATTTAGAAAGGAACTTTTTACATCCATCTGATATAGCTTGAACTTCAGGATGCATGCTACTCCTAGTAGTAGTCTGATTGACTTAAGTCTTGCTACAGGTGCAAAAGTCTCATCAAAGTCTACTTCCTCCACTTGAGTGTATCCTTGAGCTACTAACCTGACTTTGTTTCTTGTTATGACACCTTGTTCATCAGACTTGTTCTTGTATATCCACTTGGTACCAATGATATTCATTCCTTCTAGTCTAGGTACCAGTTCCCATACTTCATTTCTTTTGAACTGTGCAAGTTCATCTTGCATGGCATTGATCCAAAATTCATCTGTCAGGGCTTCCTTTACGTTTTTTGGTTCAACTTTGTACACAAAGCAGGAGTTGACTATAGTTCTTCTTGACCTGGTCATTATTCCACTGTTGAGATCTCCTATGATAAGTTCCTTGGGGTGATCTTTTTGAATTCTAGTAGATGGATCTTTGCTGATTGCCTTAGGTTCTGGTTATGAAGGAGTCTCATTACTTACTTCAGGTTGGTTTGTTTGTTCAGACTGAATTTCGAGGAATGTTTCAACATTCTCTGTGACATCGAATTCTCCATGTTGATCATCAAATATCACATTGATGGATTCCATCAACACTCGTGTTCTGGTGTTGAATACTCTATAAGCTCTTGTGTTTGTGGAGTATCCCTAGAATATGCCTTCATCACTTTTGGAGTCCATTTTTCATCTTTGGTCTCGATTTGTCAAGATATAGCACTTGCTACCAAATACATGAAAATACTTGACACTTGGTTTCTTACCTCTCCAGAGTTCATAGAGAGTAGAGGAGGTTCCTTTTCTTAATGTTACTCTGTTATAGACATAGCAGGCCGTGTTCATAGCCTCAGCCTAAAAATACATATGTAGATTCTTAGCATGAATCATTGCTCTGGATGTATAGTCATGTTTTTCCTTTCTACTACTCCGTTTTGTTGAGGTGTAATTGGAGAGGAAAATTCATGACTGCTTCCTTCAGTTGAACAGAATTAAGCAAATTTGGCATTCTCAAATTCCTTTCCATGATCGCTCCTAATTCTAATAACATCCCTCTCCTTTTCTCCTTGCAGTCTAGTGCAGACCTCCTTAAACACTTCAAATACATCTGATTTTTCTTTAATGAAGCTTATCCATGTGTATCTGGAGTAATCATCAACCACTACATACACATACCTTTTTCCTCCAAGACTTTCCACTTGCATTGGTCCCATTAGATCCATATGTAGCAGTTCCAAGGTTTTAGAGGTAGTGAGTTGACTGATCTTTGGATGAGGAGTCCTGGTTTGTTTGCCAGCCTAACATTCTTCGCACACTTTGCCTTCATCAATATGTAATTTTGGTATTCCTCTCACAGCTTCCATGTTTATGATCTTTTTCATTCCTCTCAGATGTAGATGACCCAGTTTTTGATGCCACAGTCTAACCTCTTTTTCTTCTTTTGCCATGGAGCATATTGATGAATGGCTTACTGTTTTGGGTTCCCACAAGTATCTCACTCACTTCATGAACTTTACATTTTCTTCATTAGTGACCATACATTCATATTTGGTAAATCTGACTCTTAGACCTTGATCACACAGTTGACTGATGCTGCAAGTTTGCAGCTAATCCTTTGACCAATAGAACACTGTCTAGTTGAGGGGATCCTGAATGTTCTAGATTTCCTACCCCTTTAATCTCTCCCTTAGATCCATCACCAAAGGTCACATAGCTAGTGGAATGCGTCTTGATTTCTTCTAACAAGTTCTTCATTCCTGTCATGTGTTTTGAACACCCACTATCAAAATACCAGTCTCCTTTGGTTGACACCCTCAAGGAGATGTGAGCAATAAATACAGAACCTTTGGCAACCCATTGTTGTTTCTTGATAGGGTTGTGCTGGTTGAGATTGTTCGTATTTGTTTGCCAAGGGTAACCAAACAGTTTGTAGCAGAACAGTTTTAGCTGGCCAAACCTTCCACGGTAGTGGCATCTCCATTTCTGAAATTTCCTTTTTGTTTGGTTCCAGTTCCTCATTTCATGATGTCGTGACATCGATACTGACGTTTGATTGATATGGTGAGCTTTAGGTTTTGACTTTTTCCACCCTAGATTGGGTTCTGTTTTTTCCATAAATCCTAATCCAGACAAATTCCCTACTTCCTGTCCAAGTTCAAGAATATTTTCAAGGGAGTCAGTCCCATTGTTCAGCATTCTGATTGATCTTGACATCTGATCTAGTTTGAAGTTGAGAGTGCTGATTTTACCGTTGAGGTGTGCTATGGTTTCTAGAAGTTCTCTCTTCTCGACTTCCAGTTCTTCAATAATTTTCTTTTGTTTCTCCCTTAATCTCCACAATTCAGTACTCTTGACTCTTAGATCATTGTATGAGACATCCAGTTCTTCGAAGGTAGAATCCTTTTTTCCGAATTTGTGTTCAAGTGCACACACACTTGTTAGAGTAACACATTTCTCTTCAGCATCACTATCTGAGTCTCCATCAGATCGAGTGACAGACATACCTTTTATTTGCTCTTTGAGGTAGGTGGGGCATTCATTTCTAGTGTGTCCATATCCTTCACATGCGAGACACTGAACCCCTTTTTCCTGATCTGACTTCTCTTCAACTTTGAATCTTCTGCTAGGAACATAGGTTTTTCTGATGTCATTGGAAGTGTTCTTGACATTGAATCTGGACTTCTGATCAACCCTTTTAATAAACCTGTTGAATTGTTTTCCAAGCATGGCTATGACTTCTGATAAATGTTCATTACTTCCACCATTGCTTTCTCTTGGATTGTCTTCTGTATTGGTGACAAAAGCTATGCTTTTGTTCTTCTTTTCAACAGGCTCACAGATGCTCAACTCAAAGGTTTGTAGAGAACCAATGAGTTCGTCCAGCTTCATGTTGCTGATGTCTTTGGCTTCCTCTATGGCTGTCACCTTCATATAAAATCGCTTAGTGAGGATCTTTCTTACCAATTTTTTCTCATTCATTTTTTCTCCTAAGGCTCCTGAGTTTCTTGAAATCTCAAGGACATTCATATAGAATTGATAAATGGTTTCATCGTCTTTCATCTTGAGATTTTCAAACTTAGTGGTAAGCATTTGAAGTCTCGACAACTTTACCTTGGATGTGCCTTCATTTGATGTTTTGAGAATGTTCCAAGCTTCTTTAGCTAGCTCACAGTGTTGCATAAGCCTGAATATATTCTTATCAATCCCATTGAACAAGGCACTTAGGGCCTCGGAAATTCCCAAAGCTAGCTCTTCTTCAGTTTTGCTCCATTGAGTTTCAAGAATTAGAACATTGGTTCCATCTTCCATAATCTTCTCAGGATGTTTCCATCCGCTTCCCACAGCTCTCCAGGCCTTGCTGTCCATAGACGTTATGACTGCTACCGTACGAGGTTTCCATTAGTCATAGTTAGAGCCATCCCTGATGGGTAGTCTATTCCCAAACACTAATAGTTCCTTCTCCATAGTACCGGAATTTTGTTCTCCCTAGATCTCACTGTAGCGGGGAAAATCTGATATCGAAGCCATAAGATTGACTCGAATCAATGTTTCAGTGAAAGTCGCCACCGCGCTTTATTGTTTCCAAAGGAAAAGGGAAAAGAACGAATAAAACCCAAAGTTTGTTTTATTTTTAAAATAAGCTCGGCAAGACGTGAAGCCTTGTGCCTACATACCTCCTCGGTGCAATGGAGAAGTCAGAGCTAATGTAGTTCCGCTTAAAAAGGGAAAACGTTTAAAAACGAATAAACACTTTATCGTCGTGGGAGAGAAATACTCAGCCGTTGATTTTGAGCATGAGAACAAATGAGTTCTTTGCATCGCAAATGAAAGAAAGGGCTCTAACTCGGATGAAAATCAATGAGTATGCCACTAGCTCTCTCACGCAGAAAAGATCTCATTATATCAATCAATTTCAAAATCAAGGGGGTATTGCCACTCGTTTCGACAATTAGTCGTGTCTAAACTTTTTGAAGAAAGAGGCCACTAAGGGCAAAAGATATTTTTTAAGAAAAGGTTTTGAAAAGGTTGCAAACATAAGAAGATTTTGCAAAAAGGGAGAAGATTTTGAAAATTAAAGAAGGGGAGGAGATGAAGAGGCTATCCTATTGCGTAAAATAAAAGCTAAGGAAAGAAATGGTCTAACCGAAATAAGAAGCCAACACTTGACATTGTGAGTCAAGGTAGATTTCCCATCCTTTGGATTTATCAATACCAAACCATCACATTACCACTTGGGGATCCAGATGAACTTATTATCTTAGCACCACTTTGCATTAAGCACATTAAAATTCTGACGAAAATCGGGCAGAGTAACGGCTGTTTTCGGGTAAAATCCTTATATCAATGCCTTGGAATTAACCATCAAGGGCTTTCAAGGAAATACCTGCACATACAAACAGGCAACAATACAATGCCAGACAGACAGAATAACAACAGAGTAACAGTGTCATAAGAGTCCATAGGTACTAAGTCCATAAGTCCGAATCTCCAAAATGCTAGGGATAGTAACCAATAGTCCAAAGAGAGCCTTAAGTGTTTTTTAGGTTTTTGTTATTTATTAGTGTTTTAGCATAAAAGTAAAGTATGGTCCAAGTGGACAAAAAGAAAATAGCGGAAACATAAACATAGTGTCCAAGTGGACAAAGAGAAAATAGCGGAAATACAAACGTCCAAATGGACAAAGAGAAAATAGCGGAATATAAACGTCCAAATGGACAAAGGAAAAATAGCGGAATGTAAATATGATGAAATGATAAAATAAAGCAATAAAGCGAGAAATATAAAGAGCGGTATAATAAATTGCGGAAATTAAAGTCAATTGTTAGATGTTAAAGATTACCATCTTGAAACTTGTCAAGTATGTTATCAAAGTTAGTAATGAAGATTGATGGTGAGTGAAGGATGTACTCGGATTTAAATTCAATAGAAATTTATCAGAAGCTTGATAAAATCATAGCAACTACACGATAAACTTCCATAAGTCATAAATCAACCGCATACAATTCTCTTCCATATTTGATCTTTTTGATTCGGGACACGAAATATTGCGCTATGTTAAGCAGATCGCCAAGTGATTTATGTAGAAATCACCCTACAACGAGGCCGGTCAAAACTTTATATGCTAATGCATGCGAGAGAAGTGATATATAGATCACTCTCCGAAAGCAATACCGCACGAAAAGAAAATAGGTAACGATCTAGTCTTTACCAAGAATCCATAGAATTCTCAAGGTGTTAAGACTTTCATCGATCAAAATAAAAAAAGGAGAAGAAGAAGATAAAATGCATAAAGTAAAATCAACTCACACTATCATTAATATCATTCATCTAATATTATGGATTTGGTCCTTTCAAACCTATCAACATCCTAGATCCAATGATATTAATGAAGTAGAGGAAGAATAATAAAATGCACAAAAGATAATCAACTCACACTATCATTAATATCATTAATCTAATATTATGGATTAGGTCATTTAGAACCTATCAACATCCTAGATCCAATGATATTAATGAAGTGGAGGAAGAAGGAAGCCAAAACAAGCATGAAAAAGGCAAAAAACACATTCTGTCCCAGGGGAAATCGATTTGCCTAGGGAAGAAATCGATTTCCTTAGTGCAGGTTTTCAAATCTGGCGCAGAAACGGAATGGAAATCGATTTCCCTAAGGAGGAAATCGATTTCCTCTGTGCAGTTTTCAAAAAATCAGCATTAGGAAGCATAAAACTTGACTTAAGCAAACATACAAATACCTTATGATCACATATCAATTGGAGCACGAATTTTCCATCAATTCACCATCAAATAGGACCAATATAGCATCAAAGATGCATCACATACAAGCACAAAAGAATCACATTATGATGGATGAATAAGGATGAAGAAAATTACCAAATCTTGAACAAAAATTAGATCTACTTCAAGAATCACCAACACAAATCTTGATCTCTCAACAATTGAAGAAAAAAGAGTGAAATGGATGGTGGTTTAGATCAAATTTTGTGAGGTTCAAGATGTGACTCACAAACTTTATGAAAGAAAAAGAGCTTTGGTGAATTTGGTAAGGATGAGGAGAGAAATTGCAAGGGTTTTTTTGGCTCTCAAAGCTTGAGAAATGAGAGAGTAGCGGTCTCTATTTATAGAATTGGAGCAAGAGTAGTGGTAGTTTGGTCTTTTTGCATTTGGTAATTAACTTATGTTTAATTGGTGTTTAAATGGTATTTAAATGGTAAAATGGTACTTAAATGATAACATGAAGGGAATTAATTTTGATGAGGTGGAAAATTGGTAAAATAACAAAAATGATCAAAGAAAAAGGTGCCAAAATGATGTCAAGCTTCCCTCCTATTTTTTTTTTTTTGAATTTTCGCCCCAGGGAAATCGATTTCCTTCTTAGGTAAATCGATTTCCTTCTTCAAATTTTCAAAAATTTGCTTCCTTGCACTATTTTGATTTTTGCCCGATCTTTTACCTGTAAAATATAAACAAAAGAGACAAAATGCATATTTTTGGATTTTGGTTAGTATAAACAAATAAAAAGCTAAAAGTGCTTGATGATTCCCCTCAGAGATGATCACAGTATCAAAGATAGAGCCTCACAATAGTGCTCTTGATTAATGATTGAATACAAGTGATGTATGATCTTAGGGTCAAAAATTGGGGTATGACAGATGCCCCTATTTAAGTTTCTTCGATTTGGAGATACGATGATTGGAAATCTTCGTTTTGACGAAATCGTAGAGACTTAAATATATAAAACACAATTTTTGAACCTAAGATGCTATGCAATGTTTAATGAATGCATATGATGAGGATAAAACACGGCAACACCGGGGAGAAAAAGGAACTCCACTGGGGAAAACAGATGTCTTGCTGGCATAACTCCACTGGGGAAGGCAAGACTTTGTTGGAGAGACGAAACTTTGGTGGGAAAAGAAACTTCTCTGGGAAAACATTTCGCACCAGAGAGGTCAAAGCATCACCTTTTGCTGGAGGTGAGAAAATGGGGGCATCCTCTTTCACTGGGGATGAGAAAATATGCATCCTCTTTCACTTGGGAATCAGAATGCCGATCTTCCATTAACAGAAAACACACCATCGTTCCACTGATGATATGAAAGGATATGCATCGACGTACCACTGACGATGAGAATATATCAACATACACCAACGTTCCACTGGAGGTAGAAAAGGGATGTACTGCCGTACCGTTGACGATAACATATACCAAAGTTCCACTAAAGGTATTAGAGAGAAATACATCAACGTACCACTGACGATGAAGATAATTCACCAACGTTCCATTGAAGGTGAGCTACCAACATTCCACTGGAGGTAGAAAAGGGATGTACCGCCGTACCATTGACGATAACATATACCAACGTTTCACTGAAGGTATTTAAAGAGAAATACATCGACGTACCACTGACGATGAAGATAATTCACCAACGTTCCATTGAAGGTGAGCTACCAACTCAATAGTTGAAGGTAGAGAAAAATTGAATTAGCGCCTCAATGGTTGATGATAAACTACCAACTCAATAGTTGAAGGTAGAAGAAAATTGAATTACCGCCTCAATGGTTGACGATAAACTACCAAATCAATAGTTGAAGGTAGAAGAAAATTGAATTACCGCCTCAATAGTTGACGATAAACTACCAGCTCAATAGTCGAAGGTAGATGAAAATTGAATTACCGCCTCAATAGTTGATGATAAGCTACCAACTCAATAGTTAAGGGAGAAGCAAATTGATTTACCGCCTCAATGGTTGACGATAAGCTACCAACTCAATAGTTGAAGGTAGAGAAAGATTTAATTACCGCCTCGATAGTTGACGATAAGCTACCAACTCAACAGTTGAAGGTAGAAGAAAATTGAATCACCGCCTCAATAGTTGACGATAAGCTACCAACTCAATAGTTGAAGGTAGAAGAAAATTGAATTACCGCCTCAATAGTTGACGATAAGCTACCAACTCAATAGTCGAAGGTAGAAGACAATTGAATTACCGCCTCAATGGTTGACGATAAGCTACCAACTCAATAGTCGAAGGTAGAAGAAAATTGAATTACCGCCTCAATAGTTGACGATAAGCTACCAACTCAATAGTTGAAGGTAGAAGAACATTGAATTGCCGCCTCAATGGTTGACGATAAGCTACCAACTCAATAGTCGAAGGTAGAACCAAATTGAATTACCGCCTCAATAGTTGACGATACGCTACCAAATCAATAGTTGAAGGTAGAGAAAGATTGAATTACCGCCTCAATAGTTGACGATAAGCTACCAACTCAATAGTTGAAGATAGAAGAAAATTGAATTACCGCCTCAATAGTTGACGATAAGCTGCTGAGAACAATAAGTTGCCGCTAAGAATAGGGATCAACTTCTTCTTTAATCAAGGACATGGCTTGAGAAAAGGAACTGGATGCAAACTGTCACTTCTGATGAAGGGACTTACCATTTGCTGAGCTTCTTCCACTTGATTGCAAACTGTCACTTATACTGAAGCGACTTACCATTTGCTGAGCTTCTTCCATTTGGAATCAAGAAGTTCATAAAGCCTGAGAGATTATCACTTGCTTTGAAGATAAGATTGATATGTGAAGACATACAAACTTGCTCAAATAAAGAGGCTTACATTTGTTGTCAACCAAAACATGATGGGGATAACACAAGTTGCTCAAAGTCAAAACCTGCCCCTTGCTTTCAAGCACAAATTCCAAGGGAGTGCAATAACATCACTGCCGGAAAATAAATCTTTCAATATCTGATAGGAACATCAATCACAAAGGAATTCTCCATTATTGAGGAAAGTAGAATCCTCAAGAGGTGCAAAATAAATGCCTTCTCAATCTAGGTTTCCCAGCCTAGAGAGGTTCAAGATAGTATTGCAAGAGACCAAAGTTCAACTCCAAGAACAAACTGGATAGAAACGGTCAAACAAAGCTTTGCCCCTTGAGGAATAAACTCAACTGGGGATTAATTCCATCCTGACAAATGAGTTGAGGAGGAACACCGAAGCAAAATTCTTCCACGAGGAACAAACTCAGTGGGGATTATCAATCTCTGCGAGGAATTTACAGATCATCTTCTTCTTATCAAAAAGATTGGACAACACCTCAAGCTCTATTATAGGGAATCAGAGAAAATTTCTTTGGAGAAAATCACCATTCCGAACTTGCAGAGGAAATAAGAAGTTAACATCAGAGCAAACAAGTTAACATGCGGGGGATTTTAGTTCAAAACTCAACACAAGGTGAGAAAGAAAACCCAACAGTCAACCGTTGTCTCAAAACTTCTTGGTAGAGAGTGACATACTTTGGACTAATCATGGCAACAACCTTTGTACTTCAAGCTAATGAGGTGATCAAGGTAACTTCTGATTCAAAACTTGCCCCAGACTACATAGTCTATGAAAGGAAACTACCTCAGAAAGGTTCATAGGGATCCTTGGCATCATGAAGACTTGGAATAATCTGCCCCAGATCAACAGATTTTTGGAGAGATTTGTCAAATCTCGACGTTGCTGCCCCAGATTGAATAAACTTGGCACATTCTTTTACTCGACAAAGTCTTCGAGCTTTGACCCATGATGGTAATCAAACTTGCAAAAGCATTATACTGGGAAAACAACATGCCCCTGGCAATGTTTTAGTTTTCTACTAATGATCAGATGTAAACTTCCTGGATGTCAAACAAATGTTTACAAGCAGAAAAATGTTTATTCTGAGAATGATAATGAAAATGCAACAATTATGTAAGTCTTGAAGTTTCAAAAAGATGTCGCAAAACCTTGTGAATGAATCACTAGTTAAGAGATGACATTGATTTTTGTATGCATATGATACCAACACAAGTTTTCAGCATAACCGATAGGAGTCAGGAACGCTTTTTTGTTTAAGCATGCTTTCGAAATAAACCCTGCTTCAATTAGGACTTTTGAGGGTTGTAACGTGTCCTGGTTCACGGTTTTTAGAAAAAAGATTTTTAGGCTCAAAGTTTATTTAGCCCACCCCAACTTCGTGATGTTCTCCAGTCCTATGTTCAGTTAACTCAACATGAGTATTCATCTCTCAAAAGGATTTTGTGCCATTAAGGACCTAATGAAGCTTTCTTGGAGTAGCAGTCACCCTTTTGTCTTCATTTTTGTATTCACACGGATTTGTTCATTGTTGAGGACTTTTGCTTTGTAGTCCTTTCTTTTCACTTTTCACTTCTTTTTTATTTATTTTCCCTAACTTTTGCCTGGACTAATTCTTTTGAATTGGTCGTCCAGCGGGATGCTCTAACTTTTGCCTAAGTCATTTATTTTCGAGTTTCTGACTTAGCGAGCTTTTTCTTCTTCTTTCTTTTTTTTTGATCCTTTTGATTTGAACAAATCGTGTGACATTGACTTTGTCTTGACTTGTTGGGAGGGTTGTGACTGCCTCATTCCTTGGCGTATGGAGGATAACCATTGTGGTTTCACATTTTCTAGCCTTTTGATGCGCGGGGAATAACCATTATGGTTTCCCATGATCCATCCTTTGATGTGGATATGACGTATTCGACCCTTGGATGCACAATCCTTTTTGAAATCTGAACACTTGGTCAAATCAACTGAACACTACCCTGCCCCAGGTTAAAAATTAGGGTTTTTTCGTTTAGAAAAGAAACTCCTACTTCAAAGCTCAAAGGGGTTATCAAGGGATTATCTTCCTTATATCTCCGGTGTTTGGGAATTTGAAACAATGCCTGTACATCATCAGCAGGGTTTTATTCAAGAGCATACAACCAGAAACTTTGTGTTTTCAGATCATCATCCTCCCTCCAATCTTTGCATAAGCAAGAGTTTGGCAAAAGCAATTGGTATCATAATGCATAAAAACAAATAAACATGAGTGAAACGAATGAATTACTTCAAGACAAACATTATCATTGTATTAGCATTAACATTCAAAAATAAACAAGTTTCTACATGGAAACAATGCATTGAAAAACAAGAAATATTACAAATGGAAATCAATAAGAATACTAAAAACTGAGGAGACTCTCTCCATCTGGGTTTGTGCTGAAGGAAACATCTTTCAAACTTTAGGCTACCATCAATAGTGATTCATTCATGCTTTGGCAAGGGATTGGCTTGAACATCAGAACCAACATCTTGGAAAGTCAAAATACCAGCATGGATTAATCTTTGAACTTCATTTTTTAGTGGCCAACAATTCTCTAAATCATGCCCAGGAGCATTCTGATGAAAAGCACAAGTAGCGTCGACTTTGTACCACCAAGGGAGTTTCTCAGGAACAGGAGGCGGTGACCTTATCTGAACCAAATTCTTACGAATCAAAGAAGGGTACAATTCTGTGTAAGTCATGGGGATGGGATCAAAATTCCCCTTTTGAGATTGATTTTGCTCGTTCGGTGGGGGAGCTCGTTGACGAGTACTCTGCTGATAATCTAGAATTGCATGAATTGAATTGGATACAGGAATGACATAGGAAACATGCTGATGTTGGTGATGATTGTTTCCTCCCCTGATTCTCTTCTTTGAAAAGTCATTACCAAACTTCTTCACACTACCAGCGGAGTTACCTTCCTCAAGCAAACATTCCTTTCGGACATCTTTTTCTAGAAGTGCTTTCATATCCACCTTTCCATGGGAGTCAGTAGGTGTACGGACTATCATCCCCTTAGGAAAGGATAAGTTCTGAGTTTCAAGAAAGACCTTTGCCATCCTTTCTTCCTTCATTGGAGGATTGATTTGGGCAGCAACTAGAGCCCCAACCAGAGCAGTCAGATGCTCCATACCAGCTTTCAGAGTAACCACCTCTTCACGGAGTTCACGAATCTCTTGCTTGATGCTTTCCATTTCTTCTTAGCACGAGTTTTGTACTGGTGATTCCAGGAGAACGGAAATAAGGCTCTGGAAAACTTCTTTAGAAAGCAGGACCAAATGCAGAATGATGCATGCAATGTAGATGATTTTTTTATTTTTTTATTATTTGAGTTTCAAGGAACTTAAGATATTAACTTGTAAACACTCAAACATTGGACTAAAGCTTCAATTAAGTTATCATCAAAATCAATCATCCATTTTGGTGGATTAGAATTTTCACCCCATCAACACCCAAGATCCATTGAGTTTGATGAAACTTATGATGTTTACAAGGAAAGACCTCTAAGTTCCTTGAAAATCAAAAGAAAAAGAGTTTTCATGGATGCATGAATGCATGGTTTATGCATCAACCACAACCAAGAGCACGCAAGGTCACATAAGATCATAGTTCAAAGGTTCGACGTCACGAGCATGGAGCCATGGGTCCAACCATCCCAAAAGGTATGATCTAGGGAATTTTGTACCTGCCGATCGGGTTCTACAAAGGTTCCCAGAGTTTTCAATCTTCTATCGGATACTACCAGCACGCACAATTGCTCATGGGCGCCAATAATATGCCTAAAAAGACCTCGTCTGAGCGTAGCATCGCATGACAACAAGTTCAAGATCTCATTATATCAATCAATTTCAAAATCAAGGGGGTATTGCCACTCGTTTCGACAATTAGTCGTGTCTAAACTTTTTGAAGAAAGAGGCCACTAAGGGCAAAAGATATTTTTTAAGAAAAGGTTTTGAAAAGGTTGCAAACATAAGAAGATTTTGGAAAAAGGGAGAAGATTTTGAAAATTAAAGAAGGGGAGGAGATGAAGAGGCTATCCTATTGCGTAAAATAAAAGCTAAGGAAAGAAACGGTCTAACCGAAATAAGAAGCCAACACTTGACATTGTGAGTCAAGGTAGATTTCTCATCCTTTGAATTTATCAATACCAAACCATCACATTACCACTTGGGGATCCAGATGAACTTATTATCTTAGCACCACTTTGCATTAAGCACATTAAAATTCTGACGAAAATCGGGCAGAGTAACGGCTGTTTTTAGGTAAAATCCTTATATCAATGCCTTGGAATTAACCATCAAGGGCTTTTAAGGAAATACCTGCACATACAAACAGAAAACAATCCAATGCCAGACAGACAGAATAACAGCAGAGTAATAGTGTCATAAGAGTCCAGAGGTACTAAGTCCATAAGTCCGAATCTCCAAAATGCTAGGGATAGTAACCAATAGTCCAAAGAGAGCCTTAAGTGTTTTTTAGATTTTTGTTATTTATTAGTGTTTTAGCATAAAAGTAAAGTATGGTCCAAGTGGACAAAAAGAAAATAGCGGAAACATAAACATAGTGTCCAAGTGGACAAAGAGAAAATAGCGGAAATATAAACGTCCAAATGGACAAAGAGAAAATAGCGGAATATAAACGTCCAAATGGACAAAGAAAAAATAGCGGAATTTAAATATGATGAAATGATAAAATAAAGCAATAAAGCGAGAAATATAAAGAGCGGTATAATAAATTGCGGAAATTAAAGTCAATTGTTAGATGTTAAAGATAACCATCTTGAAACTTGTCAAGTATGTTATCAAAGTTAGTAATGAAGATCGATGGTGAGTGAAGGATGTACTCGGATTTAAATTCAATAGAAATTTATCAGAAGCTTGATAAAATCATAGCGACTACACGATAAACTTCCATAAGTAATAAATCAACCGCATACAATTCTCTTCCATATTTGATCTTTTTGATTCGGGACACGAAATATTGCGCTATATTAAGCAGATCGCCAAGTGATTTATGTAGAAATCACCCTACAACGAGGCCGGTCAAAACTTTATGTGCTAATGCATGCGAGAGAAGTGATATATAGATCACTCTCCGAAAGCAATACCGCACGAAAAGAAAATAGGTAACGATCTAGTCTTTACCAAGAATCCATAGAATTCTCAAGGTGTTAAGACTTTCATCGATCAAAAGAAAAAAGGAGAAGAAAAAGATAAAATGCATAAAGTAAAATCAACTCACACTATCATTAATATCATTCATCTAATATTATGGATTTGGTCCTTTCAAACCTATCAACATCCTAGATCCAATGATATTAATGAAGTAGAGGAAGAAGAATAAAATGCACAAAAGATAATCAACTTACACTATCATTAATATCATTCATCTAATATTATGGATTAGGTCATTTCAAACCTATCAACATCCTAGATCCAATGATATTAATGACGTGGAGGAAGAAGGAAGCCAAAACAAGCATGAAAAAGGCAAAAAACACATTCTGTCCCAGGGGAAATCGATTTGCCTAGGGAGGAAATCGATTTCCTTAGTGCAGGTTTTCAAATCTGGCGCAGAAACGGAATGGAAATCGATTTCCCTAAGGAGGAAATCGATTTCCTCTGTGCAGTTTTCAAAAAATCAGCATTAGGAAGCATAAAACTTGACTTAAGCAAACATACAAACACCTTATGATCACATATCAATTGGAGCACGAATTTTCCATCAATTCACCATCAAATAGGACCAATATAGCATCAAAGATGCATCACATACAAGCACAAAAGAATCACATTATGATGGATGAATAAGGATGAAGAAAATTACCAAATCTTGAACAAAAATTAGATCTACTTCAAGAATCACCAACACAAATCTTAATCTCTCAACAATTGAAGAAAAAAGAGTGAAATGGATGGTGGTTTAGCTCAAATTTTGTGAGGTTCAAGATGTGACTCACAAACTTTATGAAAGAAAAAGAGCTTTGGTGAATTTGGTAAGGATGAGGAGAGAAATTGCAAGGGGTTTTTTGGCTCTCAAAGCTTGAGAAATGAGAGAGTAGAGGTCTCTATTTATAGAATTGGAGCAAGAGTAGTGGTAGTTTGGTCTTTTTGCATTTGGTAATTAACTTATGTTTAATTGGTGTTTAAATGGTATTTAAATGGTAAAATGGTATTTAAATGATAAAATGAAGGGAATTAATTTTGATGAGGTGGAAAATTGGTAAAATAACAAAAATGATCAAAGAAAAAGGTGCCAAAATGATGTCAAGCTTCCCTCCTATTTTTTTTTGAATTTTCGCCCCAGGGAAATCGATTTCCTTCTTAGGTAAATCGATTTCCTTCTTCAAATTTTCAAAAATTTGCTTCCTTGCACTGTTTTGATTTTTGCCCGATCTTTTACCTGTAAAATATAAACAAAAGAGACAAAATGCATATTTTTGGATTTTGGTTAGTATAAACAAATAAAAAGCTAAAAGTGCTTGATGATTCCCCTCAGAGATGATCACAGTATCAAAGATAGAGCCTCACAATAGTGCTCTTGATTAATGATTGAATACAAGTGATGTATGATCTTAGGGTCAAAAATTGGGGTATGACACTCACCCAGACATAAACAGGAAGGGTGCCTGTTCTGATGCCAATTGAAAATTCTAGTAACACACACTCGATGTGTTGCTGGATGTTATGACATCCACAATTACACAACACAAATAATTAAAATAGAACAACATAAAAACAATAAAGAACACACAAAATTGTTTACCCAGTTCGGTTCAAACAACCTACTCTTGGGGATACCAAGCCAGGGAGGGAATCCAATATAAGTATAATTAATTCGGAGTTAAACTCCCCCGTATACAACTCCTCACTTAAAACCTACCCAATGCAATTCCAACCTATTCCTAGGCCTGAGTATCTCCATTCACCCCCTCAATCACAACAATGATTTCAAATAAACATTACATAAAATCAGAAAGAAGACACTCTTGAAAAACACACCTTGACCTTCTTAAAAGCTTCAATCAAGAGATACACACTCGTGCTTAAAAGCTTAGAGTGACAATTAACACAAATAACCTATTGCAACGCAATCATCAAAGACAATTGCTTGGAGTACAAGAGACAGCTACATAACTATGGTTCTTCACAATAAACAATCTTCTCTCTCTGCGATCCAAATTAGGATTGCAGATTTTTTATATACAACTCTTGGGCCTTGGTCTTTTTTAAAAACAAATTAGGGTTAACCAAGTTAACATGATTTACAAGCCATTTGGTTGTTACAGAATGTGCTGTCAGCAAGATCTTCTGGACGAAATATTCAGCACATAATAAAAGATTTCCTAAACTGTTAATTGAGAGAAATTAGGAAACACAATTAATAAATTATAACAACTCTTGCTGTCACACAAGGATGTCATGACATCGTTCATGACATTCACTACAGAACATGTATTAGCTTAACACATATGTAGCCTGCATAACACAATATCAAACAGGTATGTTTTACCACAAATGCAGCCAACATGAAAGCATCTTCAACTTTGTGGCCCCCGCCACAAGTTTGTTTTCTTCTTCCTATTATTTCTTCTATACTCTTATCCCTTAATTCCCATATCGATTTATTCTAGAAATTGATTCATATTTTTCCAGCAAATTCAACAGTACAAAAACATCATCATTCACACAATCATCGATCCAGTAAAGCAAAACACATCAATTACAGAATTATGGATTTAACACACTCATTCATATTCATCACAAAAAACACGGTTCATCACATAATTATTTTCAAAAACATCACATAACAGCAACAACACTAAAAACATGCCAACACAAAGATAAAATTTCTGACCCAAACCCCACATACGATTTATCATATCCCTGTTTATAGAGCTAGAACCCCACCCCTTATCTTGGATTGGAGACCGCTCTGAACTCTTCCTCTGATTGAATTTCTGGTCGAATCCGAGTTTCCCCGTAGATTCCAACCATATGCCTTATCTGCAACTTTTCGTATCTCCACGTTCCTCTTTACAGTTACTCTCGTACCACCACCAAAACCCTTGTGCCTTTATATTTCTCTTTTCTAATAGCACTTCCAAAATCCTACTGATACTTCTCTTATTTTTCTTTCATTTTCCTTAACCAAATAATACCAATTATATCATATTATTCTTATTGGGCCTATTAATCACACCTCCCATAATACTACTTCCACCAATACAATAAACCCCAATAAATAACTTTATTTATTCTAGTATTATCTTCAATAATACTCTAAAACTAAAAATATTCCATCATTTTAAAATAATACTTCTCAAGAAAAACACCAATAATTCCCAACTCCGACAATTCCAATAATTAAATCTGATAGTACTCCGAAAATATTTAATTAAATAATTAATTAAATATCCGGGTGTTACAGACCCAATCCACTCCTACTTGCGAAACGGATCATTAAGCTTTTGCTTAATGCACTGAGGCAGACATAAGGCGTTTTTCCCATCTGCCCACCTCCCGGGCACGCGTGATTGTTGGCTCCCTGGACAAACAGGACCATCTGAGCATGTTCACATCTCCGTCCTCGCCAAAGACTAATCTTAACTTGCCCGTACGCGCGAGAAGACACCCAGGATTATGGGCAAGATCTGTCCTCCCCCTGCTTTAACGTAGAAATCCTAACGATCACCTATATTTTGGGCCTGGTCCTCAGGCGCCCATCCGAAAACATAGGGATCAATAGCCACATGCAAGGGGGTATTATAAGTGACCCTTACCTCCGTGAGGGCCAGGTATTGAACATTTCTGACTCAAACCTTCTTTCTATCTTGTACCTTTGACCCCTTTCTTACTTTGGCATCGGAGTGCCTTGCAGGCACAACCCCTATTTTCCTCCATCAACACCGAAGATATCACTATTGCAGCTGGCCCACCTACCGATTCTATCTGTTCGGAACATTAATAAATAAAGTAATCGAAAACATTTAATGCTACAAAATGAATGCTCTTTAACCAATATATTTAGCAAATAATGGATTGAATCTCAACAGTAATAGGTTGTGCAAGATATTTAAGATGTCTATCGGCTGTTAGACGCTGGCCTTAGGATCTAGAGGGGGGGTGAATAGATCGTTCACAGTTTTACGGATTTAAACGACTTTTCAGCGGAAGTGATTCTGAATCGACTCGCGTCTATTCCGAACCACTATCGAAACGATTATATATATTTAAAAACTAGTCAAAGACTTGAGGTAAATGATAAGAGTATATGTTGCAGAATCAAGGCGTTTCTCTTATTGAAAATCAGATTAACTTTTTGTATGATGGACAATGTTTGCAATGCAGTAAGAGTGATAGAAACAAATATACAAACACTTGGTGATAATGATCAAATTGAAGGTAATTCAATGTGTGATGGATTGTGATGTTTATGTACGTTCTTAGTTCACAATCTTAACACTCGAATCGTTGATCAATTTGCTATTATAACCAAATATGAACAGAATGTAAATGAAAAAGTAAAAGCGACAAGAACACGATATTTGTTTAGGCAGTTCGTCGATCGTCCTCGCTACGACTACGTCTTCCCCCAATTCCAAATTGAAATTGGGTAATCTTTCATTAATGTTGAAAGTAGTATATACAAAAAAGATAACAAAGCGATAAACGATAAACCAATTATGTCGATCCTTTGAATCTTCTTCCCCCTTAATCTTGAGCAAAATCAAGGTTATCCAAGAGCTTCACTTTGATTCCCTTCTGCAGTGTCTTGATTCCTTGAACTCCCCGTTCCTCAATCGTTACACTCAGCCGAATCCTCAATGAACGCCTCTTGATAAAAACCCCCAAGAACCACCCGTCGTGGAGGACAAAACCCGCAGATTTTATTCACCAACAAACCCCACAAACCTTCACCCACTAGGAATCTTCAATTCCGTTCCATGGACGTTATCGAACTCATCACTAACCCACAACGCAAGAATGATTATGTGTAATTGTGTTGGAGATGATGAAGAACGAAGATGAGAAGCGTTTGTGTATCTTTCAGTCGTTGGTGTTGCTTGAATAATTACCCTTGCACAATATATATGATAGCTTAACAGTTGGAGATGAGAGAAACATAATTTTTTGGCATTCTTGATCAGTTAGGTCGACCTCTTGTAGTGCTTAAGTCGACCTAGCAGAGCTTGCAGAATTTTGCTCCCAGTTAGGTCGACCTGTTTAAGGAGTAGGTCGACCAGAATCCTCTTCAAATGCATTCTGGGGACATTTTCTCAGATTAGGTCGACCTAGTTGTTATGTAGGTCAACCTAGCAGACTGATATGAAGATTTCTTCATTTTACGTCGACCTAAATGGTCTGTGAGTCGACCTAGCAGCAGTATATGGCTTTTTCTTCATTTTAGGTCGACCTGGGTTGACAGTAGGTCGACCTAACTGCTGATTTTCTGCATTTTTCTTGTTCAGCTTGTGTTGAGTCGACCTTTATGCATAGTAGATCATCCTGTGCTTTCATGAGTGATTAAATGCTTTGCTTTTCCGATTCCTCCTTGTTGTTTGGATGCTCATTTGAGTTTGCCATAAATCAAAAACATCTTAGAGTGTAATCTTGTATTCACATACTCCCCCTTTATGATGATGGCAAACCAATAGTCAAAAGCTTTGGTAGTAAGTGACACAGACTCAACAAGGCTCCCCCGTACATCCAGCATCTATTTCTCAACCAAGCAATCTCTCCACAAAGCTCCCCCGTACACTCAGCATCTATTGTATCTATCTCCCCCTTTGGCAACATCAAAAAGAGAAACAAAGAAAACATAGTAGGAGAGTAACAAGAGAAATAAAGAATACCGGTAGTCATAGAGATAGATAACATGTAAATGGTGAAATCATAAGAACTAAACATGTTTTAAAGAAAACCAACAACATACATAGTAGTTCAAGAGATTAATAAAAGAAAATAGAGAGTACTACATCATATAATGTTTTTGACAAAAAAAAGCTTAATGACATGAAATGCAATGAAATGATGATATGATAAACAATATGTCCTAACGCCTGCCCCTTCTTCCTCTTCCTCTTTGAAATGTATGAGGTCGATCTTCTTCAACCTGTTCCAACAAATCCAGCACAGACATGTTAAGAGTGTTGAAGCTTTGGCTTATGTTAGCATGGCGATGCAATGCCGTTTCCTCAAACTGATTCTGCCTCAATACGGAGTTGGATGCAAACGTCTCAAAATCGTTCTTTTGTTCCTGAACCAAGCCGTACAACGATTGATATTGACGTTGTTGTTCCTCATATCTATCTTGTTGAAGCTGCTGCATTGTTTGAAATTGAAGCTGTTGAGTTTCAAAGTTCTGCTGTTGTTGAAGTTGCATAGCTTCAAACATAGATATTATGTTGGATTGATCAGGAGGAGGTGGAGCAGTGTATCCCCAAGGAATTTCTTCCTCTTGAGACGGCACATATTTCCAACTTGGATCCGTGTCATGAGCTATGTCTTCCATGGTTTGATCCTCATCATTTGCTATTTCTTGATCATTTCCCTCTTCCTCATTTCCTACATTGTTTCCAAACTCCGTGGGATCATCATAGTTGTAGATAACCTTCCCTGTTCCCTTTTGAATGAGATAATAGGTTTTCCTAACAGGATTCCAATGATATCCCATAAGAGTCAAGGTGGTTTGTGAGAATTCTTGGGATTGATGTATGCGAGTGTAGTGTAAGTGATCAAGTCGCATACCAAAGTGATTGACAATTGTTTGAATGATTGATCCATAACACAGGGCTGTAGTTTTCTGTTTGACCTCATGAAACTTAGCAGCTAGGAAGTGAGGCCAGTGTAAACGCGTTCTATTTTGCAGCAGATACATGAGCACCACTTCATTCCTTTCAATTCTCGAATATCCTCCTGCCCTTGGTCGAATGATTCTTGAGATTACCCAATTCAAGAGCCTAGGATCTCGCTTCAAATGACCGGCTGTTATTGTTTCATTAGATCTGTCAAATACGGAAGGGTCTTTGAGGATAGACTTCATGTAGGCCTCATGGTCATAGTTTCCCGGTACATCCCCGTCTACCATACGGAGTTCATCACCTACAATTTTCAGACCAAAGATACTAATCCAAACCCGTTTGTCAACAACACGTGACCTAGATCCCATTTTGAAACGGAAATTACAACCATCCCCTTTTGTAAATCCTGCATAGAAAGCCCTAACGGTATTTTCACAGTACGGGGTATCACATTGCACTAAGGGATGAATATTTTGATGTTCAATTAACGCAGCGACATCAGGGATATGCATGTTTTCGACGAGATTTGGATCATAAGTATATTGCTTAACAATTTTTCTTTTCATCTGCCACTTCTCAAAATTTTCTCTACAATCAGGATGAACAAGAGCACTTACCGGTTGAGATGATGAACTGGAAGCAATTTCCTTTCCTTTTCTTGATTTTGGAGGCATGGTTGGAGATGCTTTGTGTGAGAGGGATGATTTTTGGACAATTTTGAGTTTGAGGAATTAGGGTTAGCCGTACCAAATGTGATGAGAATGAGAGGGAATGCAAGAATGGAATGTTTTGAATGAATGAGAATGGGTCGGGTCGACCTAACAGACCCAAATCTGGAAAAAATGACAGCAGTAGGTCGACCTAAAGTGAGGTTGGGTCGACCTAACAGAAGTAACAAAAAAAATGACCAATTTAGGTCGACCTAAATTGTGAGTAGGTCGACGCAACTGGACCTTTTTAGTTTCTGTAAAGAAGCTTCTTATGTAGGTCGACTCAAATACAGAGTAGGTCGACCTAAGTTTCCTTAAATGATGAAAATGCCTTAGAAATGTTTCTATATGATGTATTTTTGTTTTGTCATTTGCTTGAATGCACAAACATTGTATGTTATGAATGAAAATGATGAACACATATACATAAGTATTTGAGAAGAGTAGATAAGAACACATGAAGTCACTATAAGCATGTTAATTGATAGCATATTATAGCATCAATAAAATTTTTGGAAGTGAACAATAGACATGTTACCGCTTTCTCAATATGTAGGTGTTTTGTCATCATTGTGTGGAGTCTTCTTGTCAGTGTGCCATACTCCTAGATTTGATGATGAATTGTTTTGATGGAATGTTTCACAGGTTGATTTTTGCGAAAAACTCATCTAGTATCGATTACTTGATGTTCTCCCGGATGCGGGACATAGTCCCAAACAATATTCTGCTAATAATAGGTTTAAAATCTCTTTGCAATGCAACTTGCCAATTTGCACATCAAGTAATGCGTCCTATGTGTTTTTCGGATTAACTGTATTTGTAATGTATCTTATACATTTGCGATGGCCAGAGCACCTACATTTCCTCTGCCAAGTATGGTTCTTCAATCTGTCTTCATAGATGACATACCAAGAGGGGTATGTCTTCCTTTATGTGTCTTGAGCACCAGCTGTCAAGGAACCACCACCTTTCGACGATGTCAAGACACATTTCCTGCGAAATTAATTTAGAGTGGAAGGTCCCCAATCTTCATTGGGTCCTCGATGGTGAGTACACAATTTGTTTCACTTAGGCAACCATTGAAATACTCCTTTAGGAACTAAAATTCTCCTAAATTTGCATTTTTCAATGGTATGTCCCTTTTTGCAACAATAATGACAGGTAATATGATGAGAATATGGAGTTTTGCTAGTTGATACTTTTGGTACAAAAGTGTATTTACTATATAAAGGAGTATACGATCTTTTGAACTTATTTGGATCAACCGAAAAAGTCACTTTTGGTTGTAGAGCCTTGTCTAACTTGGCTTTTAGATCTCTTACTTCTTTTTGCCAAATGTGACATGTCTCACAACCAAACCATGATGTAGGATCTATTTCAACTTTGTCCTTTTGAATGTCTAGCATAGATTGTTTTAAAGCTTCCATATCCTTTTCGGTTTTCTCAACTTTTGATTCAAGATATGAAAATATTTTCTTATTTGAGGCCAAAAGTTTGAAAGCTTTAATTGCATCTCTATGTAATTCTTCAAAAGCAAGTTTTAGTTGAGAATGAGATACCTTATCTACGAGTTCAGGTTTAAGATGACTTACAGCTTTCTTTTTCTTGTGTTGATGAGCCATGAAACATAGGTTTGCTGATTCTTCTTCATCGCTTGATGAGCTTTCACTAGATGAATCACTTTCCCATGCTATGTAGGCTCTTTTCGATTTGTTATGACCTTTGCTTTGGTTCTTCTCCTTTTCTTTCTTAAGGTATGGACAATCCGGTTTGTAGTGACCGGCTTTCCCACAATTGAAGCAAAGACCTTTGATTTTTCCCTTGTTGTCGTCATCTTGTTTGAACATGTTTGATTGCTTTCTATAGTTGATCAAGCCTTTGTCGGAATGTTTTGCTCCATTTTTCTTTAGATATTTGTTGTATCTTCGCACAAACAGTCCCATTTCCTCATCATCGGAGTCTTCGTCATCACTTGTGTCACTATCCTTTGGCTCTCGTTTTGAGGTCTTGGAGCTCGAAGCTTTTAGAGCTATTGACTTCTTCTCTACCTCTTTCTCCATGTTCTTTTCTTTCTTTGTCCTTTTCTCATGTATGTCAAGACATTTAAGGTGTTGTTCATGTTCCTCTAGTTTACCAAATAGAGTTGTGATGTCTAAAGTGTTTAGATCATTTGCTTCCTTTATTGCTGTAACTTTGGGTTGCCATTCCCTGTTCAAACATCTTAAGATTTTGTTAGTAGCAACTGCATTGGAAACAGGTCTATCAAGAGAATTTAACCGATTTTTCAGATGAACGAATCTCTTCTGCATGTTTTCGATGGATTCACCATCTTCCATGTGAAAGAGTTCGAACTCTTGAGTTAACGTATTGATCCTAGCTAGTTTGACATCATCCGTTCCCTCGTGGGCAACTTGCAATGTGTCCCACATAGCTTTAGCTGATCTACAATGGGAAACGTGATAGTATTCATCAACTCCTAGAGCTGAGATTAGAATGTTTCTCGCTTTCCAATCGTATGCATATCTCTTTTCATCTTCAGCATTCCAAGTATCTTCTGGTTTTGGAACAACTGCACCAGCTGCATTTGTCATGGTGATCTGAAATGGACCATTGACAATAGCTGTCCAGATGTTCCTATCGATTGCATTGATATGGACACACATACAATCCTTCCAATAGCCGTAGTTTTCGCCGTTGAAAACTGGAGCTCTATTATGAGCCCCTTTAGGTCCGGAAGCCATCTTTCCAATAAGTGTTTCACGTAGCACGGAATAAACCAGAGCTCTTGATGCCACTTGTTAGACGCTGGCCTTAGGATCTAGAGGGGGGGTGAATAGATCGTTCACAGTTTTACGGATTTAAACGACTTTTCAGCGGAAGTGATTCTGAATCGACTCGCGTCTATTCCGAACCACTATCGAAACGATTATATATGTGTTTAAAAACCAGTCAAAGACTTGAGGTAAATGATAAGAGTATATGTTGCAGAATCAAGGCGTTTCTCTTATTGAAAATCAGATTAACTTTTTGTATGATGGACAATGTTTGCAATGCAGTAAGAGTGATAGAAACAAATATACAAACACTTGGTGATAATGATCAAATTGAAGGTAATTTAATGTGTGATGGATTGTGATGTTTATGTACGTTCTTAGTTCACAATCTTAACACTCGAATCGTTGATCAATTTGCTATTATAACCAAATATGAACAGAATGTAAATGAACAAGTAAAAGCGACAAGAACACGATATTTGTTTAGGCAGTTCGTCGATCGTCCTCGCTACGACTACGTCTGCCCCCAATTCCAAATTGAAATTGGGTAATATTTCATTAATGTTGAAAGTAGTATATACAAAGAAGATAACAAAGCGATAAACGATAAACCAATTATGTCGATCCTTTGAATCTTCTTCCCCCTTAATCTTGAGCAAGATCAAGGTTATCCAAGAGCTTCACTTTGATTCCCTTCTGCAGTGTCTTGATTCCTTGAACTCCCCGTTCCTCAATCGTTACACTCAGCCGAATCCTCAATGAACGCCTCTTGATAAAAACCCCCAAGAACCACCCGTCGTGGAGGACAAAACCCGCAGATTTTATTCACCAACAAACCCCACAAACCTTCACCCACTAGGAATCTTCAATTCCGTTCCATGGATGTTATCGAACTCATCACTAACCCACAACGCAAGAATGATTATGTGTAATTGTGTTGGAGATGATGAAGAACGAAGATGAGAAGCGTTTGTGTATCTTTCAGTCGTTGGTGTTGCTTGAATAATTACCCTTGCACAATATATATGATAGCTTAACAGTTGGAGATGAGAGAAACATAATTTTTTGGCATTCTTGATCAGTTAGGTCGACCTCTTGTAGTGCTTAGGTCGACCTAGCAGAGCTTGCAGAATTTTGCTCCCAGTTAGGTCGACCTGTTTAAGGAGTAGGTCGACCAGAATCCTCTTCAAATGCATTCTGGGGACATTTTCTCAGATTAGGTCGACCTAGTTGTTATGTAGGTCGACCTAGCAGACTGATATGAAGATTTCTTCATTTTACGTCGACCTAAATGGTCTGTGAGTCGACCTAGCAGCAGTATATGGCTTTTTCTTCATTTTAGGTCGACCTGGGTTGACAGTAGGTCGACCTAACTGCTGATTTTCTGCATTTTTCTTGTTCAGCTTGTGTTGAGTCGACCTTTATGCATAGTAGATCATCCTGTGCTTTCATGAGTGATTAAATGCTTTGCTTTTCCGATTCCTCCTTGTTGTTTGGATGCTCATTTGAGTTTGCCATAAATCAAAAACATCTTAGAGTGTAATCTTGTATTCACATCGGCCATACATTGTAATGGTTGATAAATGCTTCTAATCAATTACTGTGGCTATAGTACTTCACATCAAATAAAATTGTTATGGTTCCGTTGATAAATATCCATTGTTAAGGTGCCTTCATGAGTTGTCTTGAGGATTTCCCAAGCATTAGTCACAGCGCAAAAATTTATTTACCTGAAAATATTTTTGTGTCAATGTGAGAATATTATGTGTATTTGTTTTAAAAAAAAATTGAAGAAACATATGGGTAAAAATATTATTTTTTTAAAAGAAAATTAATTTCTAATAAAAATAAAAATCTTAAAAAGAAAAATCCTAAAAGTATCACACTCTTATACAAACTTTTTTGACACATTAAATTATATATGAGAATTTCAGAATAAAAGAAAATTAAATCATCTAATACCCGTGTGTCCGCACGGTCCGTTGTGGACCGCGAAATTGTCACAATTTTGTCATGTAAATTCAACTAAATTAGATAGCATCAAAATATTATTGGAAAATAGAAAAAAATTAAAAAAGGACTGCAAGACACTTGTATAAATTTATAAAAACTAGTATTGTTATTTCTATTTTTTTTAAACACATACTTTGTAAAAAAACAATTGTGAAAAATTGAAAAAAAAGTTTTTAAGGTTTATAGAGTTGTAATATTAGAAAGGAATATAAAGTTTAATAAATGAGACAAATGAATATGCATAATTAGAAATAGTTGATAATTAATAGAAAAAAAATTTTACATAAAAATCCAACATCAAAATGATTTAAAAGAATGAACTTTAATGTTGTACAAAATATATAATATCCTGTGCGTTCACATTAATTTTTGAATGGTTACCCGCGTATTCGCACGGATAATGGTGTGTTACTCGTGCGTTTGCATGGGTACTGGTGTGGTACGCACACTTTCGGTTCAAAATGTAATAAAAGTGTAAGCAAGAAAATCAAAATAGTTTTACCAAAGTAGTTTATTATTTATAAAAGAAAAACATATTTTTAAAATAAAAACAAAATTGTATCAATTTTTTAAATTTTAAAAGAAAGACATCAATAACATATATTTTAATTATTCCTATATTATCTTAAAAATTATTGTATTTTAAATTAAAAAGAAATGAAAATAAAAATATTAGATACGTAAATAATTAAAAAATAACACATTGTTCTCATGTTTGGATTCATACATTATTTTAAATATTTTTATTTTTATTTTTTTAATTCTACAAAAAATGTAATAACTCGTGCGTTCACACGGATTTTCGCCTTGTTACCTGCTCGTTCACACGGTACTAGTGTGTTAGTCATGTGTTCACACAGATTTTAGTCTGGTTACCCGTGCATTCACACGGTACTGGTGTGTTACCTGTTCGTTCACACGAATTTTGAGATGGTTACCCGTGGGCTCACACGATACTGATTTAATATTGAGTTATTTGGACCAATTTAATCATTTAAGTTAACTAGCAACTAATTAGTTATTTTTCGTTCTGACTCTCCCGCGGCTTTAATAGCTTTGTTATCAACAGAAAATCATTTTACTTCCTTCATTTTCATGACTCTTTAAGTCATTGCATATCACTCTCATCTTCAATGGCTAATTTCATTCCTAGTAACAACAACAATAGCCAAATGACAGATTTAGGCACTGAGCGGAAAAAAGAGATCGATACTGCGTGTTCTTCATTCACCAAAATTGGTTACCCTCGCGAAATGTTTACCATCAACAATCTCCATAACCAATGTTTCACGCAAAACAGATTCTTAGAGATGATAATGGGTCAGTTTGTTTTAGTTATTTTTAAAAATAGTTTTTATAATCTCAAACATTTTTGTGTAAAATTTTTTTTCAAAGAAACTTTTCATAAAAGTTTCAAATAAAAATTTGGTTGGAATAGTTATTCTTAAAATGTTATTTTAGTTATTTCATCATTTTATCAAAACTTTTTTTGGATATCAAAATTTCAAAAAATTACTTAATTTTGAAGCTATTTCAAATAGCTTTTCACAAAAATCATTTTCCAAATACAACTTTTTTGAAAAAATTGTGATTTCGATTATATTTTGATCTTCAATAATCTATGTTTATGTTATAGAATGTTAAAATTAGTCTTTCAATTCATAAAAAACGAATATACAAAAACTTGTCATATTTTGAAAAACAGTTTTATAAAATCCATTTTCGAAAATACAAAGAAAAAATCCATTTTTTTAAAGCTGAAACAAACGGGCTCAAAACCGCTTTCTTCAATAACAGATCCCCAAGTATTGCAATACATGTTCAATAAAGCTCGTGAGTCATTTCTTTCGGATCTTAATCCAACCACACTATATCTATTTTTCGAGTTTACCACCATTATGAATTGGCTAAACATTGACTCATCTTTAGAAGACAAGAAGCGAGAAATTCCTAAAGCTTATTGTGCCTTATCCCAGATGATTCTTGAAACCACGACTTCTCTTATAAAAGAAGCTAAACGCATTCACAGCAAGATTGATGAATTAAAGATGCGTCAAATGGAGCTGGAGATGAAATCTGTAAGTATTAATTGTGTTGATTATACTGCTTTTACTTCTGCTTTTATGAAAAGGACTTGAAGTCTCATGATATCAGTTCAGTCCCTGCACTTACAGATAATGCATATGAGGATATCGTGTACCAACGAAAGACTAATCCAAAGGCACATAATTAAACTTTTTGACACATTAAGTGATATATGAGGATTTTGGAATAAAAAAAATTTAAATCATCTAAATACTTATGTATATTAATAGTATTAAGCAAAATACAAGGACAAGCAAACTAGGCTTTCAATTTAGCAATGGCATAACCGTCTCACGAGTCTGCTATTCCGTTTCAATTCGTTGCTATGTGTTTCTGCATTTTGTACGATAATCCATCTACAACCATCAATAGTTTTGATCCAATGGTGAAAAATACAAGTCACACGGATTGTTAAAAAAAAACTGTTATTTTCCTTTATTATTCTCCCGCGGTTTTAATAGCTTTGTTATCAACAAAAAACCATTTTACTTCCTTCATTTTCATCACTCTTTCAGCCAACATATATCACTCTCATCTTCAATGGCTGATTTCACTCCTAGTGGCAACTATACACATTAAATCTCGATCCGAACAAATAGTGCCTCCAAAGTTTCAAAACAAACACAACGGCGACCAACTCTAAATCATGCGTTGGATAATTCCTCTCATGAACTTTAAGTTGCCTAGAAGCATAAGCTACCACTTTCCCTTTTTGCATTAAAACACCTCCCAAACCCAACAAAGAAGCATCATAATACACGACAAACGGTTCTAACGGATCCGACAAAATCAAAATATGAGCGATAGTCAACCTTCTTTTAAGCTCTTGAAAATTTGCTTCATATTGCGAAGTCAAAATAAAAGCTTGACTTTTCCTAGTCAATTACGTCAACGAAAAGATAACTTAGAAAATCCCTCAATGAACTTCCTATAATAATCAGCCAAACCAAAAAAACTTCTGATCTTAGAAACTGACTTAGGATTTTCCCATTAAGATATATCCTCAATCTTCGATGGATCAACAGAAAAATCACTTCCTTCAACCAAAATTCACACTTAGAAAGCTTAGCAAACAACTTCTTCTCTTTTAGCACAGGCAAAACAATTCTCAAATGCTCCGCATGATCATCTTCGCTCTTAGAATAGATCAAAATATTCTCAATGAACACAACTACAAACTTATCAAGATAATTATGAAAAATACTACTCATATACTCCATGAATACACCAGGTGCACTAGTCACACCAAATGGCATAACTGAATACTCATAATGTCCATACCTCGTTCTAAAACTAGTTTTCTGAATATCCTCCACCTTCACACGAATCTGGTGATACCCAGACCTCAAATTAATCTTGCTAAACACACAAGCCCCACCCAACTTATCCATCAAATCATTAATCCTTGGAAGTGGATACTTGTTCTTAATCGTCACTTTGTTCAATTGCCTATAATCAACACAAAGCCTCATAGAACCTTCCTTCTTCGTAACCAACAAAACAGGTGCACCCCACGGTGATACACTAGGACGAATAAAGTTCTTCTCCAACAAATCTTCAAGTTGACTCTTCAACTCTCTCAATTCATAAGCAGACATCCTATATGGAGCCATCGATACAGGACTAGTTCCAGGAATTAAATCAATCAAAAACTCAATTTCATGTTCCAGCGGTAAATTATTTACATCTTCAAGAAATACCTCCGTAAAATCACAAACTATCAGAAATTCCTCAATTGTTCTCTTCTCATGAACATCTAAGGTTGCCAACAACATAAACAACTCATCCCCATCTTGAACAGATTCATCAACTTGCTTAGCAGATAAAAAAAATCTTCCTTAACACTAATATCAGGAAAAGTAACCGTCTTATCAAAACAGTTGATATACACATGATTAAATTCCAACCAATTCATACCCAAAATCACAATAAGCTGCTCTAACGGAGGACAAACTAAATCAATTCCTAAATTTCTACCAAAGATACTCAATGGACAATTCAAACACACTAAAGAAGTAGAAACAAAACCCATAGCAGGTGTATCAATAACCATACTTCTATGCATATCAGATGATACAAGATTCAATCTCTTAGCACAATTCAAAGAAATGAAAGAATTCGTTACACCGGTATCAATAATAGCAATCAAAGATGTACCATTAATAAAGCACTTACCTTGGATTAGCCTATCATCAGTAGTGAACTCCGTACAAGACAATGCAAACACCTTCCCCTTCAGTTGATCCTTCTTCGGTTTGTCACACTTGGTACTAATGTGACATTGCTCTCCATAATTGTAGCAAGTCACCTTTGAACCACCTCTACACTCGTGAGACTTGTGACCCACCTTGCCACACTTGAAACATGTCGCATTAGACCGAGGGCCTTCAGAAATACGATGTCCCTCAACACCACTCCTATAGCACTTGACAGGAATGTGAGATCCTCCCCCATTCGGTCTCTTGCCATTACCATTTTTTTGCTTTCCTTTACCATCATACGGTTTCCCACGAAATTTACCTTTCTTCTCATTCATAGCCTTGTAGTGAGAGACACTCTCCCTACTATCCTCATCATAGATCCGACTCTTGTTAACCAACTCCGCAAAACGAGTAATCTACTGGTAACCAATCTCCTTCTTAATGACAGGCCTCAAACCATTCACAAACTTCAAACACTTCGACCTCTCCGCATTCATAGTATTGTAGTAAGGACAATACTTGATAAGCTCATGAAATCTAGCAGCATATACAACAACAGTACCATTTCCTTGCTTCAATTCAAGGAATTCCACCTCTTTCTTCCCAAGACAATCTTCCGGAAAATAGTTTTCCAAGCATGCATCGCGTAAAAGATCTCAAGTAACATGAATACCTTCCTCATCAAACCTCTGAGCCATATTTCCCCACCAATCCTCAGCTTCCTTCTCCAGCATGAGAGTACCAAGCTGCACTCTCTGAGAATCGGTGCAATTCATAATTAGAAAGAACTTCTCAATTGCCTTCAACCAAGCTTGAGCTTTATCCGGTTCATGCTCTCCCTCAAAGGTATGAGGATTGTTACTCTAGAACTTCCCCAAAGCACGATACTCAACATCATCATCATTCCGATTTCCAACATTAGCTTGAGGAATCTGACTAAGAGATCTAGCCAACATCCTCAATTCATCAGCAATGGCATCACCCTTTCTTCCAGCAACCACCATCCTACGACAACCAATAACCAAAACAGACAAAACAATATCGATTGTGTCAAATACACAAATCTAATACAACAGGAATAAGGACATTAACGACTTTGACCAACTGGTCGACCATGCTCTAATACCACTAATGTAACACCCCTTTTCTAACCCCAAATATATCATACAATCTCACAGAGTAATCATGCATAAGGAAAAAGGGCGCCACATGTTGATTTCTATAAAATGAAAATTCCAAAATAACAGACATACAACATTCATAATATACAACGATCATGTTGTAACACAAATTGAAAATCTCATGCTATCATACATTATGCATAAACTCTTGCGGAAAAATAATTAAATTACTATTAAAAGTTTCAATGAATATATTCCATACTATATTCATCTACCAAATTCAAATTAACATCTCTAACATGCTATTTGAAATTCACAAACTAGACTACATAGCCTTTAAACAACATACCCAAGATATCAAACAAGTACAATCAAAATATCCAACAAAACATAGAAAATAACAATATCCAAACATAAGCATAAGTCTAAAGAAAATCCCCAAGTGTTACATGATAAGAGCATATGACTCGCTACCTAATCAAACGACACACTCAGAAGCTCTCCGGCTAAACCTCGAACAAGCAACTACTCGTCTGATCCTGCACGTTACCAACAAAGGGCAACATTCAAATAGAAGGGTGAAAATTCAAATTATTATAGAAAAAATAATAATGGGTGTAGCAACCAGCCCTAAAAATTAAGATTTAGAGTCGCCACCTATTCTACCAGGGCGAATAGGAAACCCTACGAAGTTTTAGAGAATTCTGGGTAAGTTATTATAATCAGGTCAAGGGAAGGTGTTAGGCACCCTTAACCCTTTCCTAAGGTTTTGAGTTTAAGGCAAAGGTTTGTGGCTAAAGATGTTAAGGTTTAAGGTTTATAGCTAAGGAAATGAATAGGGTGAAAAGTGATATTTTAAAACCTGATTGAGGTTTTGGGGGAGGGGTCTCGCCTTGGTTATCCAAGTGCCTACGTACCTCCTTAAGGAGGATCAAAGTCTACGTAGTTCGGGGCAGGGTTGTACGCCTTAGATTAATATGAGGTTGTTTGAAGGTATTTTGAATTACCTTATCGTAGTTTTGAAAATCCGTAGTTTGAAGAGGAAAATGTGTTTTGAATGTGTCGTACAACTCTAATTTAAATATGTTCTATTTAATCGCGATGATTAATAGGTTTAATCACCATTAGCAAATAGATATATTTTAGATTATATTATTAATTATCGTTACTCCTCGTAATCAATAGATTTGATTAAAATAAATAACGAATTGATAAAAATATGCTAATCATCGTAACCAATAGAATCAGTTAAAACCCTTTAGCAAAATAAGCCTTATTTGAATTTATTATTTAGTTAATTAAATAATCAATTATTACCCATCACGATCAATTAATTTAATCGTAACGAATAATAAATAAAATTTATTATATTATTAATTCAATTTAAATTATAAATATAAATAATAATTAAACCTTAATTATTAAATTATTTTAAAATAATAAAACAAAATAATTATAATTTTAGATTTGGATTTAGTGTGGTTGTATTGATGGTCCATGGTATAGAGAACAAGTCTGGGGTGTTAGATCTAAGATGTTGGTGATCTGATGGTTGGATCTTGACTGAACATGGTGGTCCACAAGGTAGAGCGCACCTTGAATCAGGGAATGAAACGTTTCATAAAAAATGTTGGAGGGGTGGCTCGAACCCACACCCTCTAGTATACAAACAACCAAGCCAACCACTCAACCAACGCGCTTTCTTGTTTAGAAAACACGTTCATAACATTATATAAAAAAAACATAAATAATATGGAAATAACGCGCGCGAATTTTAAATGATCCAATGGTACGCTGCCACGCAGTCATAGTCTCCACCAATTTCACCAAAAACCTGCAACTTTCGCTACGAATTTGCTATGAATTCCCTTCGTAGAGAATTGACCTGTTCAATACGAATAACACATATGCAAGAATAAATATTTTGCGACCATGCTCCCTTCTTCGTCCAAGGTCCCTAAATCCAATGGTGCACTCAATTTCTCCTAATTTTACCTCTAATGAAAAACCCCAATTTCAAGCTCAAGAAACCTAACTCGGCTATCAATGGTGAACGCTCGTTTAAATCATGCAAACTCCAATTAAACAACCTAGAAACGTTCAGAGCATTAAGACAAAGCATAATATGCAATCAAATTCCCATGAAGATGCGTGAATTGCTCTAATCGATCTTGAGTTTAAAACGACATACCTTGGCTTGGTGGAGGTTATTATGGGGGTGTTGATGCAGCGTGATGATCCACAAAGCTTCAGAATTCTCCAAGGAAGCTTTTGCAATCTTCAAACCTCTTTGAAACACCCTAATTATCATAAACCGAATTCAAGTTTGTGAAGAATTTTTGTGTTCTTGAATGTGCTCTTCTGCCCAGAAAGATCGACCCTTAATGCCTTGCCCTATGTTCCCTACTTATAGTGGAACAAATTAGGTCAAATAATTGAATCCAATCTCCATGATTTATGTATTTGCAAATTTAATTGAATCTTGATTTTACACTTTCCAAATTTGGTCAATTATGCTCCTTCTCTTTCCAATCTCTTTGCCCACGAAATTATATTGAAATATGGTATAAATGTTGATTGAAATTGATCCTTATAAGGCTCACAATCAAATATTAGATTTTACTTTGATTTATATAACTTTAAACCATTATTTAAATGAATAAAAATCATATAAAATCAAATAAAAATCCTATAATTCGTGGCAAGTGAATTTGATAGTTTGGGTAACTTGTGGATCAAGATTAGAGCTTAAAAAAGTTAGGCCCATTTGCAAGAAACTCCAATTTGAACCACTTTTACTTCACATTTTTCCTTCCAAATTGCCCAACTTTGACAAGACATATCTCCCTCAAATTTTAAGATGTGGAAGAGTTATAGGACTTTTTGGAAACTTTAAGATATACTCTACAAGCCCATTTGGAACATATTTTTCATTTGGAGATTTTATCTTGATGATATGTCCTTTGACAAAAAACTACTTTTGATTGACTTTTGAAAAGGACCTATAATCTTTTGTACCATATCTGTCAAATGAAGAACTTCTGACCTTGGCATGTGAGAGACAAAGTTGTATAGAATCCAATTTACTTCAAAATAGGATTTTAGTGAGAAATTTAAGATGTTCCATGTTGTAATACGGTGAACTGACTTTTTATATTTAAGCAAGCAATGTTGCGGTGAGCAAGAGTCGCCACCGATTTTTATTTTATCCAATTTATAGAAAGGCTAAAAGAACAGAAAAAACCCTTTTAAAAGAATTTGAGTTCGGGGGGTAGGTTATACAAAGGGAAGGTTTAAAGCACCCTTTGTATCCATGGTTATCCATGGGCTCTTAATTGCTTAGCTCACTTTGTTTTCAAAAGTGTTTGTAATGTGTGAATAAGAAAAGATTTTGAAGAAGAACTTTAGCTTGTAAATAAGCGTAGTCTTTTTGAATTTGATTTTGAGCAAGCAATTAAAAGTTACCTACCCTAAGTTTGAAAAATCGTTCTTTTAGCTTTTCAGTTTGAAAAGGCTATCCATACCATAAGAGGGTAGGAAGTCTTTTCATTGGATGTAAAGGGTCATCGGAGTTATCGTTCGCCATAAGACTGTCCCTGCCATAAAGAGGGCATGTAGTTCAAGGGAAGGATATAATAGTCATTAATCTTTTTAGGCATCATGCGAGGATACCTTAGCAATGGGACAAATCATCATTTACCGAGGCAACATCGAGGGACAAAATTGATGATGAACGAACTGAGGGAAACATTTGCTTTAGGTATCCTCGGAATCGAGAGACTTGACTATTTTCACAAATTAAGGCAAAAGGCAACAGTAATAAGGCAACAGTAATAAGGCAACAGTAATAAGGCAACAAGAGAGGTTACCCTAAAGTGTGTGTGTGTGTGGCACAATCACGTGGTTAAATTCAATTATTTTATCTTGTAGTTAATGATTCTACTTTAATTCAGGGTTTGCACTCCCTAAGATTACTAACCACACAATTATAAACAAATAATACAAAACCTAACTATTACAAGGCCTCGGGTGGGGGATTACATGGCCAAAAACCCGTTGGTGCAGAAAAATAAAGGCAAAGAATAAAGGCAGAAAATAAGAGGGAAAAATAATTAATTTAAATATCTTGAGCCTTCATCGCATCCCTGATCAACCCTGAAAATTCTTTCAAGAATGAAGAAGAGAAAGGTCAGTGCATTAAAGATCGTCAACCCTGATTTATCGGGATAAATCAGGGTTAAAACAAATGGCTTAAGTAAATAAATTAACTTTTTAAGGAAATCGAAAGTTCGATTAAATATAAACAATTAAAATAATTATTGGATTAAATCCTAATTATTTAATTAATTAAAAGTATGTATGAAAATAAAATGGAATTTTAAATATATAAACAATTATTAATAGAATTATGAAAAAAATCGAGTTTTCGATAAAAATATAAATAAGTATAAAATTATTATAAAAAAACTAATCTATTAAATAAGTAAAAATAAATAAAAAAGAATTATAGTAAAAGAAAAAAAAGAAAAAAAAAGAAACAAAAGTATTTATGTAATTAAAAAATAAATAAATAATAAAAAAAACTAGAAAGCTTAGCTTTTGATCCAGTGTGGTGAGGTTTGGAGGTCTATGGTGGAGCTGTGTGTTTGCGTGCGTCAGATCTGCTTGAAGAACGATCCTGTGGCTGGAAGATGAGGACGCACGGTGGTCTAACCTGAAGCGAGGGAGCGTTGGATCTATAGAAAATAAAGAACCAACAAATAGCCAAAAAATATGTAGGACACTGGGTTCGGACCCAGGTCCTTTGTGTTACGCACTATTCTCGCTTGCCATTTAAGCTGTAATATCCATTTGTTAATAAAACGAGTCAATAATAATAAAAAGAAAAATTAAACGCTGACCCCAACAGTCAAACGTGGTCCCCACTCATGCGTTGAACCACCAATAAGACTGAGAGATAGAATCAAAGAATGCTGTCTGGCCTATGAAGAGAGGCAACGCACGGTCAACCAGTCTAGGGACTGTTCATCGTCCCTCTCGCACGCTTAACCACCAGTCAGCCCTGGATTTGCTACGACTTTTTTTACACAGTTTTCGTAGCTAACCATGGACGATTCCAACCTGCGAAATCAGAGCCAAACAAGGAACAAAAACCACCCAAATATATTAAAGAACATGCTACGGATTCAATGGATCCATTATTTTGAGTTAATAAGGTCCATAACCATGAAAACGAAACTCGATATTTCCAAGCCCTAACAATGGTAACTCCATGGGATCGCGTCAAAGCTTGGAATAAATGGTTCTAATGGTCTCCAAACTTCATCCTGAACTTAAATACACCATTAGATCACATCGAAACATAGTAAAACACGATATATATATATAAAAACTTTAAATATGAACGAATATGGTGAACATGATGCACGTGTTTTGGACGTTACATAGCTTGTGTAATGGTTTCTTCTTACCTTATATTCCCTCAGAAGCTATTTAGAAAGGTTACTTGGACCTGGAAAGAGCTGCAACCAAGAGCACGAATTCTACACCTTTCTTTGAATTTTTGTGACTTTCAAAACCCTAGCCCTTGCTCCAATTTTTTCGTCCTCTTATGCTGAATATATTGTGGTATATATAGAGGAAAATATTAGGGTTAATAACTTGGAGAAAAATCATGTGATTGGTGATTTGCAAATATGAAAATTTTGATTGAAAATTTTGTGTAAATCTTTATATCTTTGGTTCCAATCAAATCTCTTTTTTTCTTCATGAAATTTCCTTGATTTAACTCAATATGTCTCTCAATATTTGATGAAAATATAACCTCATTCAAATCTTTGATTATTTGCTTTATTCTATTCAATTTAAATTGAATTTAAATGATTAAAATTAAAAATAAAAACAAATAAGAATAATAAAAATGACCCCAAAGTCCTATGGGTCGTGGAGGGCCTATGGATCAAGTTTGGAATCAAAGATTTGGGCCCATTTAGTCAAAAACTCAAAATTCACCACTTTGACCTTCATGTATTTTCATCAAAATTGCTCAACTTTAGTAAGTCATAACTCTCTCACAAGTTATCATATGGAGGTGTTATAGGACTTTTTGGAAAGCTCAAGATATCCTCTACAATCCACTTTGGAAGATTTTTTCCATTTGAAGATTTTATCTTGGTGATATGGGCTTTGACAAAAAACTGCTTTTGGATGTGAGAGACAAATTTGTAGAGAATTTAATTTCCTTCAAAATGAGCCTTGGATGGAAAATTTATGATGTTTCATGTGAAAGTTATGGCTGGTCAAAGTTCAGTTGACTTTCTCCTAGAAAACCCTAATTTAGAGACTATAGGTTTTGTTGATTTCTGAGCTTCCCTTGATGAATAATGATCAACCCTTGACCAAATGATGAATGATACTTCAGAATGAGGATGTTGACCAAAAATCAGGAATTTTGACTGTACTTTGACCTTAGTTGACTTTTAGGTCAAATCAGTCGATTGTTGACCATTTGAGTTGTTTTGTGAATCAAAGCTTGAAATATAGTGGGTAAATTTTGGGGTATGACACATGTGAAAGTTATGCCTGGTCAAAGTACAGTTGACTTTTTAGACCAAAACCCTAATTTAGTAACTTTGCACTTTGTTGATTTTGAAGCTTTTCCTTGATGAATCATGATCAACTTTTGATCAAATGATGAATGATACTTCATAATAATGATATTAACCAAAAATCAGGGATTTTGACTATACTTTAACCATAGTTGGCTTTTAGGTCAAACTAGTCGACTATGGGTTATCTGAGCCATTGAATGAGCAATCCTTGGATTTGAAGCTTGACTTTTGACATGGAGATATTTTGAAACATAATGAGCCATGTGAAATCCATTGGATACCTTGATTCATCACTTTTCTTAGGAGAATGCAAACCCCTAGTTTAGGAGGTCTTGATTAGGAGAAAACCTTGAGTAAATCCTTGAGCCTTGAGTCATTAAAAGTGAAATAGGGTGGGCGAATTTTGGGATATGACAATGGGAAATTCACAATGTAAACAAGCATAAATTTCACAATTCATCACTCTTTATAAAAACACGCCTTTATAACCCTACATCAAATTTAACATGTTTTATCATTAAATAACCAAGTTCCAAGTAATCATATCTAATTACCAAACTCAAAAAATTGTAATCCAAATATGAGATATCATCAAGTATACAATTATCACTTCACAAGTTTCCACATATACGCATCAATCAACAAATAATCATTCCACACAAACATAATTACAAAATCACACCAAAACATAGCTCACACCGACACGTGCGACTCAAGTGTGACTCTATGCAATATGCATGTGGATCCCATCTGTTATCATTTCCGGTCATGCCGATTGTCTTTCCTCTATAGACTAGATAACCACCTCAAAGCCCCATTCTCGTTAAGCTTTCAAGTTTCATTTGGCGTTAGATTTGGGACAAGTCAATAACCTTCACGAGATTACCCAACATTTTCACTTTCAAAGATTCATGCTTGTGTACGTATGCAACAAAACAAGACTCGTGCATTTAAGACGATCTCTCTATCTCTTAAACTACACAATCACATATTTCCAAATTTGCACCATATTACACAACATGACATTCAATCCAAATATCAAAACCAATCAGCATTTAGCAATCAATCACATAATTCATGATTGTCATTATCACATAATACATTCATGAACATTGATTATAATCAATTCATCCATAACATACATTCATAATTACATGTTATTCACAATTAACATCATAATTAATAAAACAAGTGTCAACCAATCCTATTCTAACATATAAAAAATCATATTAGCTTCAATATGCTTCGAACGACACGTAAAAATGAGCTACGGATCAAAAGTTACGATCATTTGAAATTTTCTCAAACAAGACACATTCGCCCGATGCACACATTGGTTCGCCCGACGCTCTGTGGCAGAAACCTTCCACCCTCTCACCCGGCAAAGGCATGTAGGCGCTCGCTCGCCCGACGCTCTACACCAGAAACAGAAAAATACTTATGTGTTTTTCAGCATTCCAACAACAAACCCAATCCGATTTTTGCCAACCAAAACTCATCCAAACCACAATTTAACACACATAAAAGGTTCCTAAACATGTTTGTAATCATGGGTTCACATACAAAAATCATCAAACATGATTAATAGCACAATCTCATGAATTCAACATAAACCCTAACATTTTCCAAATCTATGAAATTGAGAGAATAAGAGATTATACACATAGCATTTTTACACACAACATTACTCAATTATATAACCTATAATAATTTGGATTCTAACCCTTAGCTCTAGTCAATCTCCTCTAATCTTCAAGAAATCTCACAAATCCTCTTCTCTCTTCTATTCCTCTTGCCAAAGTTATGAGAAATGAAAAGACCTAACTCTTACTATCTCTTCTCTCTAATTTGGGCTTAGCTAAGTTATTACTCAACACCTTATTTTACTAATTTGGCCCAATAACTTATTATCTCATTAATAGCTCTATTAATCAAATAATATAAATTCACATATATTCAAACATTTGAATAATCAAAATACCACATAATAATTAATTAAAACAAATAATTATCAAAACACCAAATAATGTTAATTAAATAAATGGTTAAATATGTTTTTAGTCCCTATAAATATGGCAACCTTCAATTTTAATCCTTATAAAATTTTTCTTCAAACAATGGTCCTCGCAATGTTTTCCGTCCTTATTTTTTATCTCTGCCGTTAGATTCTACTAACGGAGGCTTACGTGACACTCCATATGTCACGCCACGTCAACTAAAGAAAAAGATACTGATTGTGGGGGTTTTCAACCCCCTTTAAATAACTTAAAAAACAATAAATTTTCACAAGTAATTAATCAAATATTTGGTAGGAAAATCTTTTCTACCCTCATTTTTCACAACATTAAACCTACAAACCTTGATTACACTCTCTCAATTTTCTTTGCATCTTTTCCTTCCCCATATTTGCGTTATTAATTAAACTATGTTTCTACAAAATGCAACCATCACAAATAAACACCCTCACCACATTCACCTTAGAAATTTAAACTATATCTCTTGTTTAATTTTCTTGAACACATAAATTGAAGTCTCAATGTTTTATGGAATCCTTGCAGCAAAGTGGGTCGTCCACCAACAAGGAAACCCCCTTTAAATAACTGGAAAAAACTCTAACAAACAATTAATCAAACAGATGGTAGACATCAATTTTTATACCTTATTCTTCCCAGAGGTAAGATCATAACTAAACAAGTGTGTACTAAGACATAGGGTATTATATTAACATTATACTATTAAGTCGCTTCTTGAATATTTACTCAACTTGGTGATGTGTACTTATATAATTAAAAGGAAAAGAACTTGGACTTCATCTTAGATTTAGAACTGCAACCTTGAGGTCCTATATGGCTATAACCTTTGGAAATTCAAACAATTACGTTCAAAAGTAGGATTATGTTGCCTCATAAAACTGTCATAATTTCAAAAGATAACATTAAAAAAAACAAGAAACATAGATTGTCATTAAAAACAAAACAAAAACACTGTTTCATAATTATTTTAGTTATCGCTTCTAAAACCATAGTAAGCATGGTGATTATGACAATTTGCATTCCTGGGAAGGATGGAAAATATTCAAACAATTTATTCCATACAAAAGTGACAGTAGATAGTAGTACAATTTAAATATGAACATGAAGCCCTTTCCGAACATCAATTTTACAAGATCAAATTGTTTTTAGAGCTTTATTTAGTCAATGAGCTTTGGTATGGCTTGACCTTATATTAGAAGTTACCAATTAATAAATGGAAAATGCTTCAGACTAACTGAGCAAATGGAAAATTCTTCTTTTTCTGGACAGTAAATGACTGTTTTGCTTTATGCACACACAGGATGTTGTTGTATGTTTATTAGTTCCTTGGTTAGCTTATGTATACTTTTCATAATCTTTTTTAGTTAGCATTATCCATCTTACATAATATTGCTGGTGAAAAATTATTGTTTTTTCAATTATTTAGAGGGGGATTCAAACCCCCACGACCTATCTCTATTTTCGATGAATTAAAGAAGCATCAAGTGGTATTAGAGACAAAATGTGCAAGAACTATTGCTAATCTAAATAAAAATTTAGGTCCTATTTATGATTACGAAGAGCATTTTGAAAATGAATTGGCTATCGAATCTTACAAGCTTTATCAAAAGGACTTGAAGTCTCACGGTATAAGTTCAGTCCCTGCACTTATAGAAAATGCATATAAGGATTCGTGTACTTATTTGAGGACACTGTTAAAGAGCATCACTTGCGATTCTTTGCTTGATTCGGGTATTGAAAGCGTACCAACAAAAGATTTATCCAAGGCACAGAACTATGTTTTTTGACACATTAAATTATATCTGAGGATTTTGGAATAAAAAAATGAAATCATCTAAATACTGATGTATATTAATAGTATTAAGAAAAATAGAAGGACGAGCAAACAAGGCTTTCAATTTAGCAATTGCATAACAGTTTCACGAGTTTGTTATTCTGTTTCAATTCGTAGCTAACTGTTTCGACATTTTAACGACAATCCATTTACATTCATCGATAGTTTTGATCCAATGATGAAAAATACAAGTCACACAAATTGTAAAAAAAAAATAAAAATCTGTTATTTTCCGTTATTATTCTCCCGCGATTTTATTAGCTTTGTTATCAACAGAAAATCATTTTACTTCCTTCATTTTCATCACTCTTTAAGTCATTACATATCACTCTCATATTCAATGGCTAATTTCACTCCTAGTGGAAACAACAATAGCCAAATTACAAATTTAGGCACTGAGCCAAAAAAAAGAGATCGATAGCATGTTCTTCATTCGCCAAAATTGGTAACCCTCGCGAACTATTTACCATCAACAATCTCCATAACCAATGCCTCACAGAAAACATATTCTTAGAGATGATAAAACCGCATTCTTCAATAACAGATCCCAAAGTATTCTAATACTAGTTCAATAGAGCTCGTAAGTCCTTTCTTACGGATCTTAATCCAACCACACTGAATCAATTTTTAGAGGTTACCACCATTGTGAATTGGCAAAACAGTGATTTATCGTTAGAAGACAAGAAGCGAGAAATTCCTAAAGCTTATTGTGCCTTATCCCATATGATTCTTGAAACCACGACTTCTCTTATAAAAGAAGCTAAGCGCATTCAGAGCAAGACTGATGAATTGAAGATGCGTCAAATGGAGCTTGAGATGAAATTTGTAAGTATTCATTGTGTTGATTATATTGCTTCTACTTCCTCTTTTAGATTTAGACAAGAATGTAGATAAAATAAGAGCTTGATCGATGAATTAAAGAAGCATCAAGTGGTACTAGAGACAGAATGTGCAAGAATTGTTGCTAATTTGAAGACAAAGTTAGGTCTTATTTATGATTATGAAGAGCCTTCTGAAAATGAATTGGCTATCGAATATTACAAGCTTTATGAAAAGGAATTGAAGTCTCACGGTATCAGTTCAATCCCTGTACTTATTTGACGATCCGTTTACATTCATCGGTAGTGTAACACCCTTCTAAACCCCGCGGCAAATTAAATAAATATATCAGATTAAAACATAAACACAAGGGTGCCACAATTATTTAAAAGTAAATAAACCAATCATGGTCACGTCATGCTTCATTAGGAAACGATTTACCAAAAACACAATTATGTTTATCGCAGCGGAATAAGAAACATCATCAACATAATCAAATGGAAACATAATCCAACACCAAACAAAAATAGAGAATTCTCATAAATCTCTATAACTATCGTCCCCCAGTGTTACAAGATCAGAGCATGACCGACACGACCCAACATAAACGGATAAACTCTACGAGTCATCCTCACCGAGCACTAATGCCGCTACTCCTCAATCTGAAAATGACAACATGTAAGGGTGAGTCTCATTCTCAATTAGTAAATATTATGCAATTCATAAGCAACAAGCATCATAATATACCGTTCACCCAATTATACACATTCAGATTCACATCTATTATTCATCAAATCACACAATAATAGATTACAACACAAAACACAGAAATCCGTACAATCATGTTATGACAAAATGCATATGACACAACTGACACTATGCATGTGGTACCAAAATTCGTGAATCACATTCACAGGACTTCTCTCCTCGATACTGCCCTTTAATGTCGCTCACACCCCACATGGGCACACGACTATCCTTATCGCTCACACCCCCATGGGCACACGATGACTGCTTACTAATCTCCGCACAATGGGAATTAGCCACCAACGATACACTCATCAACGAGATCCATCATCAAATGCATATGAATGAATGAAACACACATAACATACTTATAAACATCACCGAATCACGATGAACAACTCATGTCAACACCACATCACCGAATAAGTACGTACATGTTTTCAACATCATTCAAATAGCCATGCATTCATCACAATCACAATAATAATCACAACCAATTCATCATCACATCAAACACATTGTCACACCTATCTCATATGCACACAATGTTCGATTCTCATCAAGTAATTAACTCGAGTTTTAAAGAAATAAAGTCGGCCACCGCCCATATTCATCATTCATCATATAAAACATTTAATTACTTGCACAACGCCCAAAACGGCACTAAGAAATGATACACGGATCAAAAGATATGTTATTTTAAAGTTTTAGAAAAATTCACACACAGCAAGGTTCGCTCAGCGACACAAGGCAGAAGCGAATCCTTCAGACCTCCGCTCAGCGGATCTCTAGCGACGTCCAACAGAAGCGAACTACGTTGGGACCTCCGCTCAGCGGACCTGCGATTTCAGCAAACCCCAAGTCTGCGACAGACCCTGCGATTTCACACCCTTTTCACCCAAAAACGATTCCAGACATCACATACAGGCATATAATCATCATACATTCAATTATACACCACAAAACATCATTTAAACGCATTATTAACCAAATAGTTCACACAATTATCATCAATTCAATCCAATTTAGAACAACCTAACCTAACAATCCCAATGTATAATTGAATCAAACCATACATCAATCTACCTATTACCTAAGACCACATAAGAGATACTAAAAGGAAGAGTCCCCCCTTACCTCGATGAATCTCTTGAATGCTCTCCTTCCGGTTTCACGTTCTTGCCTCTTTCTCTTTTCTTGCTCTTTTCACGTGTTCTTCCTTTTTCCCCAAATGGTTCCTTTTTCTTATTTTATGAAAATAAAATAAATTAAAATATCACAACTTAGTAAAAGGCCTAACCAATTAGCTCCCCTCTTTTACTAACATCACACTATAAGCCCAATAGCTCTTATTCTATTATTTTCCAATTAAATCCAAATAAAATACTAAAATTCCATTTATTTAATTTAAATCCAAATTAAATTAATAAACTGAAATTATGGGATGTTACAGGTAGTTTTGATCCAATGGTGAAAAATACAAGTCACACGAATTGTAAAAAAAATTAGAAAATATGTTATTTTCCGTAATTATTCTCCCGTGGTTTTAATAGCTTTGTTATCAACAGAAAATCATTTTACTTCCTTCATTTTCATCACTATTTAAGTCATTACATATCACTCTCATCTACAATGGCTAATTTCATTCCTAGTGGCAACAGCAAGAGCCAAATGATAGATTTTGGCACTGAGCAAAAAAAAGAGATTGATACTGCATGTTCTTCATCCACCAAAATTGGTTACCCTCGCGAACTGTTTAGCATCAACAATCTCCTTAACCAATGCCTCACGGAAAACAAATTCTTAGAGATAATAAAATTGCTTTCTTCAATAACAGATCCCAAAGTATTGCAATACCTGTTCAATAGAGCTCGTAAGTCCTTTCTTACGGATCTTAAATCAACCATACTGAATCAATTTTACGAGTTTACCACCATTGTGAATTGGCTAAACACTAATTCATTGTTAGAATACAAGAAGCGATAAATTCCTAAATTAAAGCTTATTGTGCCTTATCCCAGATGATTCATGAAACCACGACTTCTCTTATAAAAGAAGCTAAACGCATTCAAAGCGAGATCGATGAATTGAAGATGCGTCAAATGGAGCTGGAGATGAAATATGTAAGCATTAATTGTGTTGATTATACTGCTTCTATTTCTAATTTTAGATTTAGTACGCAAGAATGCAGATAAAATAAGAGCGAGATCGATGAATTAAAGAAGCATCAAGTGGTACTAGAGACAGAATGTGCAAGAATTGTTGCTAATCTGAAGACAAAGTTAGGTCTTATTTATGATTACGAAGAGCCTTCTGAAAATGATATGGCTATTGAATCTTACAAGCTTTATGAAAAGAGGTATAAGTTCAGTCCTTGCACTTACAGACAACGCATATGAGGATATCGTGTATTTATTTGGGGACACTGTTAAAGAGCATCACTTACAGTTCTTTACTTCATTCGGGAATTGAAGACGTACCAATGAAAGACTTTTCCAAGGCACAAAATTAAACTTTTTGACACATTAAAGTATATCCGAGGATTTTGGAATAAAAAAAAATTAAATCATTTTAAATACTTATGTATATTAACAATATTGAGCAAAATAGAAGGACAAGCAAACTAGGCTTTCAATTTAGCAATGGCATAACAGTTTCACGAGTTTGTTATTCTGTTTCAATTCATTGCTAACTTTTTCTGCATTTTGTACGACACTCCATCTACAACCATTGATAGTTTCGATCCAATGTTAAAAAATACAAGTCACGTGGACTGTAAAAAAAAATAGAAAATATTTTATTATCCATTATTATCATACTGCGGTTTTAATAACTTTGTTATCAAAATAAAATCATTTTACTTCCTTCATTTTCATCACTCTTTCAGTCAACACATATCACTCTCATCTTCAATGGCTAATTTCACTCCTAGTGGCAACAACAATGGCCAAATGACAGATTTAGGAACTTAGCGGGAAAAAGAGATCGATATTGCATATTCTTCATTCACCAAAATTGGTTACCCTCACGAACTGTTTACCATCAACAATCTCCATAACCAATGCTTCACGGAAAACAGATTCTTAGAGATGATAAAACCGCTTTCTTCAATAACAGATCCCACAATATTGTAATACCTGTTCAATAGAGCTCGTAAGTCCTTTCTTCCGGATCTTAATCCAACCACACTGAATTTATTTTCTGAGCTTACCACCATTGTGAATTGGCTAAACAGTGATTCATCATTAGAAGACAAGAAGCAAGAAATTCCTAAAGCTTATTGTGCCTTATCCCAGATGATTCTTGAAACGTCGACTTCTTTTATAAAAGAAGATAAACACATTTAGAGCGAGATCAATGAATTAAAGATGCGTCAAATTGAGTTGGAGATGAAATCTATAAGCATTAATTGTGTTGATTATACTGCTTCTACTTCTGCTTTTGGATTTAGTACGCAAGATCACAAAGAAAATAAGAGCGAGTTCGATGAATTAAAGAAGCATCATGTGGTAGTAGAGACTGAATTTGCAAGAATTGTTGCTGAAGACAGAGTGAGGTCCTATTTATGATTACGAAGAGCCTTATGAAAACAAATTGGCTATCAAATCTTGCAAGCTTTATGAAAAGAACTTGAAGTCTCACGGTATCAGTTCAGTCCCTGCACTTATGTCTGAGCTTACCAAGTAGCATAAGTCTTGAGAGATTTCTTGTTTGGGAGAACTTTTTTAAATAAATTATGACATTGTTCATAAGATTTTTCTTAACTTATTTTCATAAGCTCTTCAAAAAAACCAAGCTTTATTTTTGCATTTTAATTCAAAATACAATATTCAATATGATAATGATAAAATTATTCATTTGTTTAACATGCCGGTATAATAGGCCTAAAAGACTTTTCTATGACATGGGACCTAACTTTTTTAACTAGAAAAAAAGTCTTGTATAGTCTAGGCTAAGTCTTAGGCCCATGTTAGTTGACCTGGCCTACATATACATATATAGGCCGGTCTATTTTACATTATTTATGTAATTATATATATATATATATATATATATATATATATATATATATATATATATATATATATATATCTTATGAAAATGAAGAATTATTTATCAATTATTAGTTTTAACTAGAGGGATGTGATTAAAAGATACACCATCTGGACACTATTATAAACAAATTCATTTGACAGTTAATATATCTAGTCCATAAATAAACTAAATACATTAACAGTCAAATGTATCACAAAAAGTGAAATTTACTTATAATAGTGTCCGGAGAATGTATGTTTTAGTGTAGCATGCGACTTTTCCCAAAATTTATATAGCTAATAAATAAGAGAAAGAAAATCAAAAAAATTTAAGTGGTCAGTCACATGCTACACTATGTCATACACCAAAATTTGCTCTCTTATATTCAATCAAAGGCCCCTCTATGCATCTTCAATGGCTCAAGTTTCAAAGGCTTATTCAGGTCACTCTCTCCTAACCAAAGATCTCCAAAACTAGGGTTTTCATTTTATCAGAGGATTGTGAATATTCAAGGCCTCAAATGGATCTCAAGGTGTCACACATATATCAAAGTATCTCCATGTCAATTATCAAACTTCAATCCCAAGGCTTTCCCATTCAAAGGCTCAGATGATCAATAATCGACTATGTCGACCTAAAAGTCAACTATAGTCAAAGTACAGTCAAACTTCAAGATTTTTGGTCAACATCAAATATGTGAGGTTATATCCATCATTTGATCAAAGGTTGATCAAGATCTATCAATAGAAACTCAGAAATGAACAAATGCAAAAAGGTTCAAATTAGGGTTTCTTTAGGAGAAAGTCAACTCAACTTTGACTGGTCATAACTTTCACATGGAGCATCAAAATTTCCCCACTCAAAGCCTATTTTGAAGGAAATTTCATTCTCTACAACTTTGGTGTTGGGCCCAAGATCAAGAAATGCACCATTCAAGAGATATGGTCCAAGAGATTATAGGTCCTCCAAAAGTCAATAAAACATACCTTTTGGGGTCAAAGCTCATAACTTGAGCATGGAAACTCCAATTGAGATGAAACCAAAGACATCATTTAGAGGACTCTCTAAGCTTTCTAAATTGATCAAGAACACCTCCATAGTGTTAAAATTGAGAGAGATACGAGGCTTAGAAGTTGAGCAATTTTCAAGAGAAGCATGAAACCCTAATTAACCAAAACTTGGTTTTTGAACTAATGGGCCTAAGATTTGCACTCTAAACGTGTCCATGACCCATAAAAGGGTTCTTAAACCTTTTATTTTATTTTTATTATTTTTATTTTTATTTATTTGAATTTTCATTCAATTAAACATTAATAAATCATATAAATATGAAATAAATAAGTTTTAATCAAAGATTCAATTGCCAATCAAATCCAATCATCCAATAACCATAATATTGACCAAATTTCGTGACCTTTGGGATTGGAAAGAGAAGGATACAAGATTGAACCAAAATAGAAAGTTTTAATATAAAATTTTCAATCAAATTTGTTTTTATTCAAGGGCATGACTTTATTCTATTTTTGACAACCCTAATGCCATCCTATATATATTCTTAACACACCACAAGAGAAGGGGGACGAAAAATTGGGCAAGAGAGTTAGGGTTTCTAAGTTCAAAAATACACATAAAACTTGAATTTTCAAATCCTAATGGAGAGACTGCTTCAAAGACATTTAACCATTGGATATTGCTTTTGAGGTAAGGGAAGGTAATAACAACCCCTGAACAGCTCCCATAACTCGCAAATAACTCTATTATATTCATCATATTTTTTTTCACATTCTTGAATTTCAATACTCCTGATTTTACGTGTTTCAATGTGATCTAATTATATATTTGAGTTCATGGGGTTGTATAGAAGCTATTTGAATCATTGGAACGAAGCTGGGAGGTCTAGAACACATTATGCCATTGTTAGGGCAAGAAAGACCATGTCCTTCGTATCCATGTGTATAGCGCTTATTCGGTAAAAATAATACCGTAATCGAACTCAGGAGTGGATTTTATGAGGATCTGGGCGTTCATATCGTTTGGCCAACATCGTTTCATGGGGTTTTGAATCTGTTTCGGAATTCAAAGGAAAATTCGCATCTGTTTCCGCAGGTAATTACGCTGCCAATTCCGCAGGTAAGTCTGTTGAAGAAGATGAACAGTGTAATAGGCTAGTGGATTACGCGTGGGACATCCTGTTTGGTTGGTCCACATTCTTTGACTCTTCCTCTCCATACGTCACGTGCTGGTTCGCCAGTCAAAGAAGAGACTTTCTCTTTCACTCCACGATTGGACGAGAATGGATGCTGAGGGCCCACGCTGGCTGCTTCGTTGACCATGTGCATTATCAGGTTTATTTCATATATATTTATTTTTCAGGTATACTATTATGACTAACAAATCTTGGCTGGCTTGGTTAAAGAAGGGGTGTGCAACACATATGGCTGGGGTTCGAACCCTGACCAAAACAATTTATTTTTATTGACAAGCAATTTACAGATCCCATGTGCGCATCTTACGAAAGGTCACCGTACACCCCCACCTTGCTTCCGTCGGATCCCCTACGATCCAGATCTGACCATCAGAATCACAAAGCCCACCATGGACCTTCAATAGCTTACCATACATGATTAAAAACCAGGTTCTTCAATATTATTTATTTATTTTATCATTTAACTATTTAGATTAAACATTAATTAATTATATTTGATTTAATTAATTTATTTAAATTATGATTAGAATATGAATTAGGATTATAATAATTATTTTCCCGATTTATATTTCCGATTATTCGATTATTTCAAACAATTTGTTTAATTAATTTTAACTAATATCATAGATCACAAAAACCCTAGAAAGGTTTATCCGTCCATTAGGGTTCGCCCAATCCCACTGGCCACTTGGCCAAAGTTTTAGGATTTAATTTGTTACTCGTTCCGACTAAACCTATTAGTCGCAATGATTAATAATCGATTAATTTATTTAATCAAATCCAATAATTAAAATAACATTTTATTTTGCTAAATGGTTTTAACCAAAGCTATTGATTACGATGATTAGCATTTTCCCTTTATCAAAATTCGTTATTATTTGTAATCAAATCTATTGATTATGAGGGGTAACGATAAAATTAATAAAATTACTTATTTAAAATATACGCATTTGCTATTCGTGATAATCGAATCTATCGATTATAGTGGTTAGCAATCCTCCCGTCAATCCGTTAGCCATGGTAATCAAACCTATTGATTATTGCAACTAATGGTAACAAATTAAAATCAGGGTTGTACGCCCAAACCTTAAAACATACTAAACCACGACACTATAGATTTCAAACACTGTGATGTTCACAACTACGACAAGGTAATTTAAAATACCTTCGAACTTCGCATTTCAAAACAATTTCAAAACAACTCCAAAACCATATCAAATCAAATTACAACTCTAAGGGCGTACAACCCTTCCCCGAACTACGTAGACTCTGATCCTCCATAAGGAGGTACGTAGGCACTTGGCAACAAGGCGAGTCCCCTTCCCTAAAATCTCAATTTTTCCCCTATTCACTTCCTTAGCTATAAACCTCAATTTTAACCATAAACCTTTATCCTTAGATTCAAAGCCATAGGAAAGGGTTGAGGGTGCCTAACACCTTCCCTTAACCCGAATATAGTATCTTACCCTAAATCTCTTAACCATTAAAGGTTTCCTATTCGCCTTGGTAGAATAGGTGGCGACTCTCTAAGTTATAAATTTTTAGGCAGGTTGCCACAGCTGGCGACTCTGCTGGGGACACACTATAATGGTGAATTATTATGCCCCTATAGGTTTTGGCAGGGTTTAGGTTTTTGGCGAAACATTTAGGTTTGTGGCAAACTTTTTAGGGTTTGGGCTAATTTGCCATTTTAGGGTTTATTTATTTTTTATAAATATTTAAAATTTTTATTTTATTTATTTATAATTTCATCCTTTTACGTCAATTCAATAAATACCTGTCTATTTAAATAATATCTGTTTATTTAAATATTTGCTGTGTATTATTATTTTTTTTTTTTAAAATTGCAAGCTGCCGGAGTTCAAGGTTAGTTTTAAATACTTAAATTTTATTTATTTATTTACTTCTTTTGCAATTTCATTACCGCAGTTTAATTAAATGTTTATTTAATTGAATATTTTTATTCCTATTACATCTTCTGGGTTATATATAAATTATTGTTAAACCCTAAGTATGGGAGTTAACTTTGAGATCAGGGGGGAATCGAATCGCCTACGAGTCTCATTGATAACTCCACTCGGAGTGGGTTGAGTATTCGGAAATGTCCAAAACGAGGCTTGACTTTGTTGAGGGCAGGACTGGATACTTGGCTGATCTCTCCGAGAACCTACCCCAAAAATTCGAACCCCATGGATAAAATGAGTTGTTCTAAAATCCGAAGAGACAAAAAGTCTCGGAGGCTACGAACGACCCCATGAGACCTTCTAGAACCCCCCATAAAAAGGTTGGCTCCCAAGAGCCGCTACGTCGAACCTATGAACCTAGGACTTTTGTGCTTCTATGCTCATGATATGTTTGCAATTTATATACTTCAAATATCTATATGTTTCAATTTTGCAGGTATCCCTACGTGTTCCATAGCCTGTAGGGACTCTAATTTCTAAGACCACGTCTTTCCCACGAAGGACATCACCATCTATGCATTCCCTAGCCTGTAGGGATTTTATATCCTTGTATTTCTATAACTACGCGTCCTCCTCGCGAAGGACATCTGTATCAATGCATGTCGATTGGCCTCTCGATGGCCATGAGACTTAGTGACTGTCGTGAATAGTCATCCCGTGCTTCCATCTATGTGTTCCCTAGCCTGTAGGGATTCTATTTCTAAAAACGCATCCTTCGCACGAAGGACATCCTCGTTAATGCACGTCGATTGGCTTCATGATAGCCATGAGAGCTGGTAACTGTCTAGAACGGTCAACCCGTGTTTATTCCCGCGCACCCTCTAACTTGTAGGGTTCGGATTTCCATTTATGCGTCTTCAATCCCTAGCCTGTAGGGATTTCACTTCGTCTTATATCGTCCTTAGATAGGTTGTGTTCCGCATAGATTGGTGACTGTCCTGAACGGTCGTCAGCTATTGCTTCCCGCGTACCCCTTAATCTAAGGGATTCCCATTAACGTGTCATAACATCTTTCTTGCAAGGACCTCACTAGGGTCTAATGTCGCCTCTAAGGCTACCCCTGGGATTATACGTCGCACGTCAGCATTGCATACAAGGAGATATAATACAAAGAGTCATTTGCATACGCATGCATTCACATTTTCATGCATTCATACATTTGCATTTACATTTGAATTTCTATCTCCGCCCGCATCCTAACCTACCATGCTAGCCGGTTTCCTGAAACTCACGGAGAAAAATCAAAGGATCATAAACTATGGAGAAAGGAGGATAAATTATCGAGAACGAGCTTGGTCATACAAATGAAAAAGGGAATGCCTTTCACCATGCTTTCCACATGTCCATGCCTTTTCGCGACAGGATTATAAATACAATAAAGGTTGTCATCGAGCAAGGATTAGTTCAACAAAGAAGTTCCCTCATAGATACACTCAAGGGGTATCTAGTCATAAAGGGGTTCGTCTTAGAACATATCAAATTTACAAGGACGCTCTACGATAAACTGGGGCATGGATTAGTCCAACTAGGGCAATGCATAGCCACTATGGAGGGAAGGAGACTTGTGTTAACCCCACACCAAGGGGCAAAAGGGTTATAGGTTATCTTCATCAATCTACGAATTTCAAAGATTGCGAGCAATGTGATACCATCCTTTAGAAAAAGCAAAAGAGGTTCAGTCAAAGGAAACTTGTGAAGTTCCGATACGACGAAAACCCACCGCTACCAATTTACGCCCGACAAGTTTGGCGTGCCCAAAGGAGAATTCGAGATTACCCTTTACTTCTACAAGTCCATTAGCTAAGGAGTAGAATAAGGTCAACAGACTCACAAAGGAGATTGCCCTTAGGATCAATAGGTTTATCATTTCAAGTGGTAACTTCTACGATCACAAAGTGCTATTTGATGTAAAACATTGTACTTTTCGAACAGTAATTCAATAAAATAATCATGCATGTTTTGAAATCAATCCATTCACTCACTACTACGACTTTCCACTCGCACCCTTCTATTCTATTGCAATTTCGATCTTTCAAATCATTAATAAACTTGAGGGAGAATGACGAATACAAATAACTAAGTCCAGCTAAATATATGCTTTCAAGGTAAGACCGAACCGACGATGTACAGGCATTGTTTCGATTCCCAAACATTGGAGATATAAAGATGTTAACCCCTCGTTACCCCCTCGAGCCAGGAGTTGGAGCTTGTTTCTACTTTTCAAATAAACCTTGATTTCAACCAGGGGCAGGGTAGATTTCGATTAATTCAATGGTGTATTTTGATTGTCAAGAGAATCAATCCATCCAAGCATGGATTCAAGCAAAGGTTCAAGCATATCTTCTTCCTCGCGTTCATCCAAGATTGAGGAAGCAATGGAGATAACATTCACAACAATATTCTTCCTCAATACATCATTCAAGATTGAGGAAGTATCAAAGTCGAAGCTTGCAAATCAAAGTCAACATGGCAGTCACAACATTCAATATCCAAGAATCAATATTTCAAAAGAAAAGCGCCCGCTAAGTCAAAATGGAAACTTCCATGAAAACAAACCAAATGACTTAGGCAAAATTGAGGGCATCCCGATGGATCAAATCCGAAGGAATTGGTTCATGCAAAAATAAGGGATAAAAACAAAACAAAATACGAAACACAAAGTACAATCTTGTGACTGCTAAATCATCGAAGCTTCTCATCTATGCTTAGATCTTTACAACACTTTTACCATCAATGCTTGGATCTCTACTAAGGCTTCTGCCCAACATCAAAACTGAAACGATTCTCTTACAAACAAAGCATATCCATTGGATTAGGCGAATTTTTAGGACTTGGAGAACATCAAGGAGAAATGGGTGGGTAAATAAATTTTGAGCCTTATATCCATTGTTTCTTAAACCGTGAACCAAGCCAAGTTACAACATTCAAAAGTCCTAATTGAGGCAAGGTTAACTACGAGAGCATATTAAGCAGGATTTGTTATACTGACTCCTAAGTTTGTTAAAACTATTTCTAGTCACCACGTTTCCTCAAACATCCATTTCTAATCATCTAGTCCTAATTCATAACGAACTTCGATTTCAAAACTTTCATTCGCATTACATTAGAATTACTTTTCAAAGGGTACAACGCCATCTAAGAATATACACTTAGCATCGAGGAGATCTCGAAATTGGTTAATCAAAGATGACCATTTCCAAGAAAGACTCTTGCATGGGGAAACCACATCCAGAGGGTTTTCCTAAACAGGGGCATACGATCAAAGATCCTATTTACCAGGGGCATTCTTCCTAAGGTCCAATTGACTTAGGTCATATCTCGAAGCAATCTCAATCAGGGGCATGTCAAACATGGGACGAATTTAAACTCAAAAGGATATAACAACATGGATAACCCTCCATATCACGGAAATCAGGGGCACACCCTTCGATCTAAACGTCGAAGCACATGACATGGTTATTTCCTGGGGCACTTCCCTCATAAGCATCTTTTTCCACGAAAATACTGGGGCAATGGATATCAAATCCGTGAGACGCACAACAAAAGGGAAAAGCGTTTTCATACTTTACAACCTCGAATCAATCTTTCTCCTAACTATGATCTTCAAAGTTCAAACAAAACAGATATTGGGAAATCGCGCTAGCATACAACAACCTTACAAACATTAGCAAACTATACACGCTTTGGTTATCAACAACCTATTATTGGAGCATCATGCAAGTACATATAAATCATGCATTACATACACTGGCTGATACATTACACCATACCTTTTTAGGTAGTCTTCTTTAAGATATTCTAAGAACATTTCTAGGTAGTCTTCTTTAAGAGAATCGTCGTTATTTCCAAGAACCTTTTTAGGTAGTCTTCTTCAAGACATTATTTTTCTAAGTACCTTTTAGGGTAGTCTTCTCCAAGACATTCTTTTTCCAGGAACCTCTTCAGGTAGTCTTCTTTAAGACATTCTTTTTCTAAGAACCTTTTCAGGTAGTCTCCCTTAAGACGAATTGTCATCCTTTTCAGGAACCTTTTTAGGTAGTCTTCTTTAAGATATTCTAAGAACTTTTCTAGGCAGTCTTTTCTAAGGCATTCATCATCATTTCCAATAACCTGTTTAGGTGGTCTTCTTTAAGACATTCCTTTTCTACGAACCTTTCCAAGTAGTCTTTTCTAAGACATCCATTATCCTTTCCAAGAACCTTTCTAGGTAGTCTTTTAAGACTTTTTTTTTAACCTTTCCAGACAGTCTTCTTTAAGACATTCCTCATCCTTTGCTAAAAACCTTTTCAGGAAGTCTTCTTTAAGACAAACTTTCATATCCATTCCAGAAACTCTTTTCAGGTAGTCTTATAGAAGACATTATTTCGTTCCACTCATTACATCAATCAACATATGCATGAGCATAAGCATTATCCCATACATCAAAACATCCAATTCAAAGCTCTGATACTAAACCACATTGTCCACCTGCTTCCCGGTAACCTTACCGATAATAGCAACCTTGCCGTTCATTTCATTCATAAAACATATACATACGCATCAGCATATACATATCATCTAGAACATTCTCATACTACAAAAAACCCGAGTTCCAACCCTCGTGTTGTGATAGGTGTATGTTCCGACCCTCGAGTCATAAGTTTCTAAACACATCGTTTCTCTCCGACCCGCGAGTCGCAAAACATTGGACGTGCTACTTTCTCCGACCCGCGAGTCGTAAAACATTTGACGTGCTATTTTCTCCAACCCTCAAGTCGTGAGTCTCCAAGCAAGGGAATCTTTTTCATACAGGCAAACAATCTTTTATGCAGGCAAACTTGTCCGAACTGGGGCAAGTGGATCCCATTGGTGCAGGTGAACTTGCTAAAGCTATGGCAAGTGATCCTTTTGGTATTACTCAAACTACGATAGTAAGCAGGTATGGCTAACTGCGACGACTTACTAGAACTATAGTAAGTGGGCCACACCATCTACGATAAGCTTACTCCAACTACGATAGTGAGTAGGTACGGTCAACCGCGACGATTTACTGAATAGTAAGTGGACCTTACCATCTGCGATAAACTCACTCCAGCTACGATAGTAAGCAGGTATGTCTAACTGCGACGACTTACTATAAATAGTAAGTGGGCCACACCATCTACGATAAGCTTACTCCAACTACGATAGTGAGTAGGTACGGTCAACCGCGACGACTTACTGAATAGTAAGTGGACCTACGATAAACTCACTCCAGCTACGATAGTAAGCAGGTATGGCTAACTGCGACGACTTACTATAAATAGTAAGTGGGCCACACCACCTACGATAAGCTTACTCCAACTACGATAGTGAGTAGGTACGGTCAACCGCGACGACTTAGTGAATAGTAAGTGGACCTTACCATCTGCGATAAACTCACTCCAGCTACGATAGTAAGCAGGTATGGCTAACTGCGACGACTTACTAGAATAATAGTAAGTGGGTCATACCAACCATGATAAGCTTACTCCAACTACGATAGTGACTAGGTACGGTCAACCGCGACGACTTACTAAATATTAAGTGGACCCTACCATCTACGATAAACTCACTCCAGCTACGATAGTAAGCAGGTATGGCTAATTGCGACGACTTACCAGAACAATAGTAAGTGGGCCACACCATCTACGACACGCTTACTCAAACTACGATAGTGAGTGGGTATACCAACCACGACGACTTACTAGAACTATAGTAAGTGGGTTACCTACAAACTGCAAACCTTTGCTTGCACCATAGCAAGTCCCCTGGCAGTGATATAGAGCTACGTATCTTTGAAACTAGGGATTTATTTTCCCTAATCACAAGGTTTTTCAAACAGTTCTTCAATTGGGTTTATCACGTTAGTCCCTCGGCAGTGATCTTCTTCAAAATTTCAACAATAACAAACAAGGTTTTATTTCTCTTTTCCAAAGTTACTAACATACTTCAACTAACATAACTAACAATCATGCATCATTTAATTAACATACCTCATTCATACATAATGCATATACATACATCGCTCTCATTTATTTTGAGAAGCTCATTGCATCATACATCGCATGCATCATAACATTGCATAAAATTCAGGTTGCCTTTTCAGGCCGTGCTACAATCAAAACACGTGGTTCCTTTCAAAAAAGCATCTGCTTCACATCCAAGAAAAAGAGAGGTATTTACCCTGGATGGCATCTTTAAGCCCATCTCCCGCAGAACATCTTTCCCAACAAGTGCAAATTTCAGGGCATTCTCAATGTTCAATCATCTTCTAGCTTTATATCGCGATAGGCAGACGTGCCTATCTGACTCTTCAGGTTTAAGAAGATTGAACAGGGGCAACTGTCATACCCCAAAATTTGCTCTCTTATATTCAATCAAAGGCCCCTCTATGCATCTTCAATGGCTCAAGTTTCAAAGGCTTATTCAGGTCACTCTCTCCTAACCAAAGATCTCCAAAACTAGGGTTTTCATTTTATCAGAGGATTGTGAATATTCAAGGCCTCAAATGGATCTCAAGGTGTCACACATATATCAAAGTATCTCCATGTCAATTATCAAACTTCAATCCCAAGGCTTTCCCATTCAAAGGCTCAGATGATCAATAATCGACTATGTCAACCTAAAAGTCAACTATAGTCAAAGTACAGTCAAACTTCATGATTTTTGGTCAACATCAAATATGTGAGGTTATATCCATCATTTGATCAAAGGTTGATCATGATCTATCAATAGAAACTCAGAATTGAACAAATGCAAAAAGGTTCAAATTAGGGTTTCTTTAGGAGAAAGTCAACTCAACTTTGACTGGTCATAACTTTCACATGGAGCATCAAAATTTCCCCACTCAAAGCCTATTTTGAAGGAAATTTCATTCTCTACAACTTTGGTGTTGGGCCCAAGATCAAGAAATGCACCATTCAAGAGATATGGTCCACGAGATTATAGGTCCTCCAAAAGTCAATAAAACATACCTTTTGGGGTCAAAGCTCATTACTTGAGCATGGAAACTCCAATTGAGATGAAACCAAAGACATCATTTAGAGGACTCTCTAAGATTTCTAAATTGATCAAGAACACCTCCATAGTGTTAAAATTCATAGAGATACGAGGCTTAGAAGTTGAGCAATTTTCAAGAGAAGCATGAAACCCTAATTGACCAAAACTTGGTTTTTGAACTAATGGGCCTAAGATTTGCACTCTAAACGTGTCCATGACCCATAAAAGGGTTCTTAAACCTTTTATTTTATTTTTATTATTTTTATTTTTATTTATTTGAATTTTCATTCATTTAAACATTAATAAATCATATAAATATGAAATAAATAAGTTTTAATCAAAGATTCAATTGCCAATCAAATCCAATCATCCAATAACCATAATATTGACCAAATTTCGTGACCTTTGGGATTGGAAAGAGAAGGATACAAGATTGAACCAAAATAGAATGTTTTAACATAAAATTTTCAATCAAATTTGTTTTTATTCAAGGGCATGACTTTATTCTATTTTTGACAACCCTAATGCCATCCTATATATATTCTTAACACACCACAAGAGAAGGGGGACGAAAAATTGGGCAAGAGAGTTAGGGTTTCTAAGTTCAAAAATACACATAAAACTTGTATTTTCAAATCCTAATGGAGAGACTGCTTCAAAGACATTTAACCATTGGATCTTGCTTTTGAGGTAAGGGAAGGTAAGAACAACCCCTGAACAACTCCCATTACTCGCAAATAACTCTATTATATTCATCGTATTTTTTTTCACATTCTTGAATTTCAATACTCCTGATTTTACGTGTTTCAATGTGATCTAATTATATATTTGAGTTTATGGGGTTGTATAGAAGCTATTTGAATCATTGGAACGAAGCTGGGAGGTCTAGAACACATTATGCCATTGTTAGGGCAAGAAAGACCATGTCCTTCGTATCCATGTGTACAGCGCTTATTTGGTAAAAATAATACCGTAATCGAACTCAGGGGTGGATTTTATGAGGATCTGGGCATTCATATCGTTTGGCCAACGTCGTTTCATGGGGTTTTGAATCTGTTTCAGAATTCAAAGGAAAATTCGCATTTGTTTCCGCAGGTAATTACGCTGCCAAATTCGCAGGTAAGTCTGTTGAAGAAGATGAACAATGTAATGGGCTAGTGGATTACGCGTGTGTGGTGTCGTTTTCTTTTACCTCCCCGTTTCACTTGGGAGGACGGCACGCTAAACCCTTCACGCGAAATTTGGAAGGAGGATGCGCCCGTGGTGGGATGAATTTTATTTCAGTTCTTCCTACGATATCACACGAACTTTCTTATTTGTCCTACGAGTAGGAAAGGGGAAAAAAGATCTCAACTAAACCCTAGGAGTTTGCTAAGTGTGGGGATTTCACCTAGACTAGAAATTCTGGAGTCCGGGAGGTCGGTTATACATAGGGAAGTGTTTAAACACCCTACATATCTGTAGTACTCTACAGGAACCTTCTCTGTGTCATTGTGATTGTGTTTGCTGCTAATGATTGGGAAAGTTTCTCCTTTGTGTTAGGAGAAGGAATTGAATTGATTTGAAAAGACAGACAGACAGACTGACTATTTTTGGTATTTTATTAGCTCGCTGAGATTCCTTGTGAACCTCATGCCTACATATCCCTAGTGGAAGTCAGAGCTTAATGTAGTTCGGGGAACTAACTAGGGAAATTAATTGTTTTTGGTGCCTTGCTTGAAGCTCAAGGTTGAAGCTTGGAATTAAATCTCTGTTTACAGTAAAGAGACATGAAATCATCTCTACAGAGAGGTATTTGTACTATTCTACCACAAACATTTAAAGGAGTGACAGAATAACTGGATTCATTTCATTCAAGAGGGGGACCTTACTTGTGTGTGCAAGTATGCCAGTCAGATGCCTCTTAAATGAAAGAAAAATGCTCGTCCAAATTAGGGAAAGTGTACAAGTCTGGGGATGTGCCAGAGCATGTCTTTCAGAGTCCTAAATGGGAGACTTTGATTGAAATTGAAATTGAAATGTTTGTTTGTTTGAATGTGGTAGAGTAGTAAAAATATCTCTCTATAGAGATAAGCTATGTGTATCTACTGTATAAAAGATTTGACTTTAGCTGGCTTGTATGAGGCCCAAGCTTGAGGCTTTTTGATTGATTAATTAATTATTATTGACTCTGGGAGATGACTCCACTGGGGATTAATTACAGGGTATTTTTGTGTTCTGTACAAAGCCCAGAATTGAGGCTGACTCTACTTAGGGAGACTCTATTTATGTGCCTTGTACAAAGCCCAAGGTTGTGGCTAACTGTTGAGGATAATTGAATGAATGACTCTATTTTATGTGCCTTGTACAAAGCCCAAGGTTGTGGCTAACTGTTGCTAGGGAAAACATTATTTTTTGCCTTGTACAAAGCCCAAGGTTGTGGCAGACTCTTAAATGAATTAAGTATGGATGACTATATGGGGAAAGATCCTAAGTGTTAGGAATCTTTGACACATGAAAGTATGGTTTATCTGCCTTGTACAAAGCCCAAGGTTGTGGCTACTGAGTGATGAAGAACTCACTGGGGAGACTCTATTATCTGCCTTGTACAATGCCCAAGGTTGAGGCTGACTCTTGACAGGGGAGTTTTATTGTTTGGGTGCCTTGTATGAAGCCCAAGGTTGAGGCTAACTGTTTTTGTTGGTTTTGACTCTACTGAGGAGATTTTATTTATTAAAAGACTGTTTTTCTTTGGAAGCTAACCCTTTCCAGGGATTTTGACTCAGCTGGAGAAATTATTTGGTAAAAGACTGACTTTATCATGTTTTTTGGAGGCTGACCCTTTCCAGGGGTTTTGACTCTTTTGGGGAAATTATCTCCTAAGAGAAATGAAATTATTTATTAATTGACTTTGGAGGCTAACCCTTTCCAGGGGTTTTGTATTAAAAATGAAAGAATGTGTGGAAGCTAACCCTTTCCAGGGATTTTATTGAAATGATGGATTGATTTTAATTGACTTTGGAGGCTAACCCTTTCCAGGGATTTTGAAATGAATGATTTGGGTAGCACTCCATTAATTATTAAAGGATGAAAGGATTGGCAGAAAGATTATCTAGTGGAGACTTCTTGTTTAAAGCCCAAGATGAAGGCTGACTCAATGCTGAGGATGACCAAAAGCATGGATCCTAGACTCTGCTAAGGAAGATTGATGAAGATAAGGGTGACAGAGACTGTCCATGTCTCTCATTCCAAAAGGTGCTCAATGTAGGATTGAGACAAACTTAGCTTGTTTAAAGTCTGGTTTAAATTGGAAGAAACTCACCAGGGTAGGCTAAAAGGTGGCTAAAGACCTGTTCCTATGTTTATAAGAAACCTGATGGGTCCTTGTATACAAGCTCAAGAGGAAGCTGGAAATGCTTTTAAGAAGCCTGTGGGTCCTTGTACAAAGCCCTAGAGGAGGCTAATCGAGGGTCCTTGTTATAGCACAAGAGAAAGCTATGTAGTTTTGAACTTATTTTGGCTCTAAGCAAATGGGTAAGAGGTTTCACCGGGAATAATTCCTCTTTGGGTGGATGTGTCCTATTATTTGGATTTTAAGGTTTTTACCAAGATGTTTCACCGGGAATAATTCATCTTGGGGGGTTTGAACTACAGATCTCTAATTAGGAAAGAGCCTTCACCGGGAAGACATTCTCAATCCTAGGCCATATTCCTATAATATATATAGTTTAACTGTCCTAGGGTTTATACTCAAACGTAGTTCTAAACTAATATATGCACAGTTTATATTTGACATTAATTTAAATAAAGACTGTAAATTGAAAGCTTGTAAAGCCTAACCTGGATGGAGTGGAGGCCTTTGAAGAAGTATATACAGAGCCTCAACAGTAATTGGTGGATAACAGTTGAATATATATATGATAAACAGTTAATGGTTTTTTGAAAACAGAAGAAGTGAAGATGGACAAAGGTCACATAGGTATCTGAAGAGTTTCACCGGGAATAATGCCCTTCAAATACCAGAAGAATGTTTTGAAAACAGAAAGAAGATTTTGAAAATACAGTTTTGAAAACAAGCTAAGAAGAGAAGGTTTTTGGGACTTACACTCTATTAGAGGCCCAGTACTTTACAGTACTGGTGTAAAAGCAATTTGAAAAAATGATTTGGAATGATGCAAGGTTTTGTTGTTTGAAAACCTTAATCATCCGTTTAATCAGAGATTGAAAACAGTTTTGAATATTGACAAAAGTCAACTTAATCAAAGTAAAAATAAAGATTTTTACTTAATTAAGACCTAAACAATTAGGGTTTTATCATAAACTTTATTTACAAAATGATTAGGTTAAAACAAAGTGAATATATGTATTTAAAGTATTTAAGAAAACACTTAAAACATACTATTTTAAACCTAATAAAAATATATAAAATAAATAATATTTTTATGATTTTTTTTATTATTCACAAAATAGGTATATTAAATGATAAGTGTGTGAAAAATGAAGTGAAAATAAATTAATTTGATAGGTTAAATAAATATGTGAAGTTTGTGAGAAAATGAAAGAAATTGTGTGTTAAAAAAATAGTTTTGGCCCTTGGAGGGTTTGAACCCACGCCCTCTAGGTCACACACTCAAAACAAACACCACTGAGCCAACGCGCGTGTGGTGATAGTAACTTGCATTCATTTGGTTATGTTTCAAAACAACTAGTAAATCATTGAAAAACAAAAGAATCAAAAAGTCTGGGGCGAGGGGGATTCGAACCCCAGACTTGAGGCATGATGAGACTAAGGGCGTATGGGGCCACTAGGGCAAGTTCGTTCAGTCGTTTAAGGAACGCATACCATTCAAAATAAAATAAACTTTGGCCCCAGATTCAAATTTTGCGCGCCAATGGCCATAGTCATCTTCTTCCTCGAGCTCAAAGATTTTCAAAATCCTAACTCTCTGGTTTCTCAACTAAATGACATGATGTAAACATCAATCTTGTTCTAAATTTCCTCACGAATCCAGATATGTAACTAACATTTATTTATATGAACTATAGCTACCTAATTTCTCAGAAAACTCTAAGAACATATAAACCCTAAATTTGAAATTAAATGACAAACAAGATGAATAAAGGCAAGATGATAGAGGGTTTTCAATCCTCTGATGATGCTAAACAAGATAGAATCGAGCTTTAACTCAGTGAGTGCTTAAATTAAAGAGGTGAAGTTCAGAAACTTACCTCTGAAAATGGAGGTCGTGAGGATGATTGAGAGCACCTGGGCTTGAATGAATGATCTCAATAGCTTCCCTGAGACTCAATGATGCTAACTGAATGCTTATTGGAGCTTGAATCCTCCTGAATTGCTCTATGGACCTCCCTCGATTTCAGCTTCAAGTGAACATGGAGGTTGTTGAATTTGGAGTTACAGATGAGCTGCAGCCATCTGGTTAGCTTCACTATGACCTGAGGAGTGTGCCTGGATGATTGGCTTGGCTCAGAACCTCCTGAATTACTCCATGGACCTCCAACTGCAAATGCTCCAAAGTGAGAGCAACAATGGTGTTCCTCCACTTACAGAAGTGATCCAGGTGCTTGGATCACCTCAAATGACCTCCCTTGAGATGTTAGAATGCTCACTTTCCAAAGATAAGCTCTGGTTTGAAGAAATCGATTCTTCTTGCCAAAGAACTTTGAAAAACAATGAACATGAGAAGAGAAAGAGAAAGCAAGGAATATGGTTGCTTTTGGTGTGTTTTTGAATGAGGAATGCATCTGTATTTATAGGCAAATGGATCAGTATAGCTGCAGAGGAGTGCGCTTCCTTAGTGAAGTTGATTTGCTTTCTTAGCCATGAAGGAATTCAAAGAATATTCCAAGTGCAATGATGAGCTCTTTGATACCACTCCCTAGCCATCGGTTTTGCTTGATCTTAGGGGACCAAATGGCTGCAGAAATGAGCTCCAATTGGTTGGGAGAAGATTCCTTTGATGAATCACCAATTTGCCATAAATTCAAAAATGCAATCATTACATAATCACATGCTTTTGTTTTTGGAATCTTCTTCAATTCTTATGGCATGGTGAAAATGAATGCATGGCATGGTTTCAGATATGTTATGGGTCGTGTAGCATCACTTAGTGAAGCAAAAATGCACAAAATTGCAAAGTTCCAAATTGTACATGACCTATAATTTTACTTCATGAGGCCAACTTTGAACAAGCATAACTCCTAGCTCAAATTGAATTTGGAGAAGGTTGAACACAATTTGGAAAGCCCTAAATATCTACTTCAAATCATTAGTTTGGAGTTTCTTCAGAATCCTTTGGGAAATTTGTGAAAAATGAGCCCAAAGTTGGATGAAAACTAGGTTAAAACACTTAGAAAAATTTCTAAGTGTTTATGACATAAACTTCAAAATTTCCAAAACTTTATAAATGATTGATCTTTTGAAAAAAGTTCCTTTGTAAGATGTTGTTTTATTTTGCAAGATCTACAACTTTCATGTTGGAAGTTTTTTGAGTTGTGTAGGTGAAATTTTGAGTTCTCACAATGCCCTCAAAAACCCTAATTCCCGACTTTTTGCTCCTTGATGAATTTCTTTGAATTTCTTTGGTCAAATGACTTTAATATCCATATATTGATGATATTGATCTTTGAAAGTCATTTTTTGACCAAAAACCTTAAAAGTCAATGATGATCCCACACAGTTGACTTTTCCTGACAAAGTGAATTTTTGGACTTTTGTGTAGAAACAAGATCTTATCCTCAAATGAATGATGTAAATGGATTATATTGAGGTAGTAGAGATTCTTGAATCATGTCTTGAGTTTTTGATCCATGCCCTGATTAAAAGTCAACTATCTTGGTGAATTAGGTCAAAAACCCTAATTGTCGACCAGAGGACAATGATGAGTGTAGACTTTGAACTGAGGTGTAATGTCCAGTGGATCTTGTCATATGAGTTATTTGAAGATGATTGATGTCTTTGAATGGTTTCCTGGGGCTTTTTAGGGTTTCCCAAATGTGATCCCTGATTTCAGTCCTTGATTAGGCTCAAAACCCTAGTTTGGTGACCTGAGTAAACCTGTACTCAGATGACTGGATGTCTAATCAATCATAGGTGTAATAATGAAGTCCTTGAGCCCCATGATTGTATTAGGGACTAATCCTTGTATTGATTGATCCTTTGCCTGAGCTTTCTTGTCTTTGAGCATCCTCGATTAGATACCAGATGGAGAAGTAACTGCTCTGGAAACTTGTCTTGACCTGATGAAAAATCCTGAAGATATGCCATCTCAGGGGGGTCAAAAATTAGGGTATGACAGCGTGGGACATCCTGTTTGGTTGGTCCACATTCTTTGACTCTTCCTCTCCATACGTCACGTGCTGGTTCGCCAGTCAAAGAAGAGACTTTCTCTTTCATTCCACGATTGGACGAGAATGGATGCTGAGGGCCCACGCTGGCTGCTTCGTTGACCATGTGCATTATCAGGTTTATTTCATATATATTTATTTTTCAGGTATACTATTATGACTAACAAATCTTGGCTGGCTTGGTTAAAGAAGGGGTGTGCAACACATATGGCTGGGGTTCGAACCCTGACCAAAACAATTTATTTTTATTGACAAGCTATTTACAGATCCCATGTGCGCATCTTACGAAAGGTCACCGTACACCCCCCACCTTGCTTCCGTCGGATCCCCTACGATCCAGATCTGACCATCAGAATCACAAAGCCCACCATGGACCTTCAATAGCTTACCATACATGATTAAAAACCAGGTTCTTCAATTTTATTTATTTATTTTATCATTTAACTATTTAGATTAAACATTAATTAATTATATTTGATTTAATTAATTTATTTAAATTATGATTAGAATATGAATTAGGATTATAATAATTATTTTCCCGATTTATATTTCCGATTATTCGATTATTTCAAACAATTTGTTTAATTAAATTAACTAATATCATAGATCACAAAAACCCTAGAAAGGTTTATCCGTCCATTAGGGTTCGCCCAATCCCACTGGCCACTTGGCCAAAGTTTTAGGATTTAATTTGTTACTCGTTCCGACTAAACCTATTAGTCGCAATGATTAATAATCGATTAATTTATTTAATCAAATCCAATAATTAAAATAACATTTTATTTTGCTAAATGGTTTTAACCAAAGCTATTGGTTACGATGATTAGCATTTTCCCTTTATCAAAATTCGTTATTATTTGTAATCAAATCTATTGATTATGAGGGGTAACGATAAAATTAATAAAATTACTTATTTAAAATATACGCATTTGCTATTCGTGATAATCGAATCTATCGATTATAGTGGTTAGCAATCCTCCCGTCAATCTGTTAGCCATGGTAATCAAACCTATTGATTATTGCAACTAATGGTAACAAATTAAAATCAGGGTTGTACGCCCAAACCTTAAAACATACTAAACCACGACATTATAGATTTCAAACACTGCGATGTTCACAACTACGACAAGGTAATTTAAAATACCTTCGAACTTCGCATTTCAAAACAATTTCAAAACAACTCCAAAACCATATCAAATCAAATTACAACTCTAAGGGCGTACAACCCTTCCCCGAACTACGTAGACTCTGATCCTCCATAAGGAGGTACGTAGGCACTTGGCAACAAGGCGAGTCCCCTTCCCTAAAATCTCAATTTTTCCCCTATTCACTTCCTTAGCTATAAACCTCAATTTTAACCATAAACCTTTATCCTTAGATTCAAAGCCATAGGAAAGGGTTGAGGGTGCCTAACACCTTCCCTTAACCCGAATATAGTAGCTTACCCTAAATCTCTTAACCATTAAAGGTTTCCTATTCGCCTTGGTAGAATAGGTGGCGACTCTCTAAGTTATAAATTTTTAGGCAGGTTGCTACACACTAAAACATATCTTTTAATCTCATTCATCAAGTTAAATCTAATACTTGATAATTGTTATGAAATTAACAAAAACAATATAGAGATGAAGGAGAGATGAATGAGAGAAAAAGTAATATTGTATTATCATCTTCTTTCAAGTTACCTTAACATTGCAACATGATCCATATTTATAGTGCATGACCAATAACAACCATTAACTCAAGGAATACACAAAGGTTAGGAACTTAATTTATAGGAGTTAAGGAATATAGAAAGATTGGGGAAAATGAACATCCACATTTATTTACTATTATTCATAACACTCCCTCTTGGATGTTCATTGAGGATATGCCTCGTTAAAACCTTACTAGTGAAAACCCAGTGGGAAAAATTCTAGTGAAGGAAAAAGAGTACGATATCCTTTGAATGTGAATTGCTTCGTTAAAAACCTTACCAGGGAAACCCAGTGGGACAAAATCATGGTGAAGGGAAAAAGAGTGCAAAACATATGTATTTCTCTCCCTCATGCAAACATTTATATGTGTGACAATATTCTTTGTAGTCGTTGCTTAAAATGTTTTCTTCGAAGTGACTTCATGTAGTGCTAATAGTTATGCAGGATTTGATGAAGCTGTTGCTATGAGTTGTTTCATAGATATCCAAGAAATGGTTGTACCATCACATGTAAACAAATAACCTCTTTCTGATCTACCATTGTGAGAATCTGACAAGTAACCAGCATCTCTAAGATAACGAAGTATATGTTTGACTCCGTTCAAATGTCTTCATGTAGGCGAATAATTGTATCTTGGTAATAGATTGACCACAAACGATATATCGAGACGTGTATAATTAGCAAGGTACATTAGTGCTCCAATTGCACTAAGATATGGTACTTCAGGACCAAACAATTTTTGTAATCATTTTCTTGAGGCCTGAAAGGATCTTTCTCTACATCTAATGATATAACAATCATTAGAGTAGATAATGGATGATATTTGTCCATATAGAAGTATTTAACACCTTTTTATATAACCTTCACGATGTACAAATATTCCATTGTCCAAATTCTCAATTTGTAAGCCTAGATATAATTTTTGTTTTTCCTAGGTCCTTCATCTCAAACTCTTTCTTTAAGGAATTTATAGCTTTTGGAAGCTCTTCAGAAGTTCCAATAATATGTATGTCATTCACATAGATAACTAGTATTGCAAATTCTTTTCCACATCATTTTATGAAAATACAAGTACAAATTGAATTATTTGTATATTCATCATTTAGTAAATATTCACTGAGGCGATTATACCACATGCATCCAGATTCTTTCAGCTCATACAGAGACTTGTTCAATTTGATGTAGTAGTTTTCTCGAGATCCATAATTACGTGCCTTTGGTATATTGAACCCTCCAGGGAGTTTCATGTAAATGTCACTATTAAGTGAACCATATGAATAAGATGTCATTACAACCATCATGTTCAAATTAAGCCTTTCATGTGTTACAAGGCTAATTAATTATCAAAAATTGATTGAATCCACTACAGGTGAATATATTTTTATCAAAATCAATCTTAGGTCTTTGTGAAAATCATTGAGCAATAAATCAAACTTTATATCATTCTTATTTTTCTTTTTCACAAAAACTCATTTATTAGTTTCACACCTTGAGGTGTTCAGACAACAGGTCCAAAAGTGAGTTACTTGTAAAGTAAGTTTAATTCTTCAATTGAAATTATTTATTTTGGCCAATTCTTACTTAGTCTATAATCTTTAATAGAATTTGACTCATGATCCTCGTTATCTTTGATCCCTTTTAGCGCTATATTGTATATAACGACATTGTCAATATTGACTTTATTTGGTTATCTCAATTTCGGTTCCATTGAATTTCATCCATGACATGATTTATCGAGATCTCTTTATTTTATATTTCAAGTACTTGATTTTTTCTTCTGGAACTGAAAATTAAATTAGGTCAAAGTGCTCTTAGAATTTTCATATCCTCACTTGGGTCATCTTTAGTTTCTTTTCTTAGTAGAGTACTTTTAACATTGGAACCAACTTTCATACCACGCTTCAGGCGCCGCAACATCTCAATTGTATTATTATATTATCCAATAAGAGAATCCACTTTGAGTGGAGTATTATCAGCTGATAATTTATTTCATAAATTTTGCAAATGAATAATATTTTAAACTTTTGGTTCATATTGATTTGTACGAGGATCAAGACAACAATGTATTTTAAATTGTTCATTTGAACTTCTTGTTCATGATTTAATCTGTTCATTTGAACTTCTTGTTCATGATTTCAGCTGCTTATTCCCTCCCCCTAATATTGGAAAAATTAATTTATCAAGTGGTAATCAATCTACTGGGCTGCAATCATGTATTTGATTATTTTCTCAAATTATATCCTCAAAATTGAGAGTAATTATATTTTTCCAATATTCTTTCACGACACATCTTAATGTATTATATTGGAGCAATTGGAATATACACAACACATCCAAATGTTCACAAATATGAGAAGTATTAAAATAAATTAGGGAGGACTAAGATATAGTATCTTGTTGGCTTAATGCGAATAAATATCTTAATACCATACTTTGGGTGTTTCAAATATATAATTTAGAATTGATGATCTCATAAGTATCAACCATATAATTAACTTTAGACGTCTAAAGAATGGATCTTCGAGTCCATTTTCTTTTTATGAACATATATTATATGATATTCAATATCAATTTTAATAATATATGTGATACTTATACAGAAATTTTTTTAAAAAAATCCAGAAAACAAGATCTTAGTCTAATTAGTTGAGAAAATAATTTCATAAACTTCTGGTTGTGAGTAGAGACATATGCATGATATTTTATTCGATGCAACAATTAATGTCATAAAATCGTAATTTCTCAAATTTTTATTTTCCTTTAGAAACACACAAAAATTGACTGGATTGAAGAAACTTCTGGTTCTTCAATACAAATTATTCGCATCATATTAAATCCGAGATGACCCAACCGGTTTTACCAACGACGCATTTAAGTGTAATTTGTAAACTACTGGTTCACAATGACATGTACTTAAATTGTACTAATATAAGTGTAGTACAAGCCCGAGGGAAAAGTCGATAGCTTTTCTATTATACATTTTATGTCCAAATTCATTTGTGTAATACAAAGATATTCAATACTTCCAATATAATTCATGTGAATTATTTATGACGAAAAAAATATTTGGCAAGACATAAAGAGAACACACACAAAAGAAAATATAAAGGATTAAAGTTCATTCGAATCTCGACTCTATCAAAATATGAGATTACTTTTGTGTGCCTTTAAGATGGACTAACAAATGTCACCCATACACTATACTTGTAAAAAGAAATGCCTTAATGTTAAATTCTTCCAGAATTTAACAACAATGATCAAAGAAATCTAATATTATTGTACAAGGTAAATCAATTTCTCTACAAAATATATAAAAAAATAAACATATTTATATGAAGGAAAAAAATAGTAACAAAAACATGAATTATATTATATTGGTTCAAATATATTAAGATTAGAAAAGTAACGTAGAACACGGCTATATCATCACTCGCGTTGTAGAGTATCGTGTTGATAACGTGTTATGAAATTAACCAAAATAATATAGAGATGAAGGAGAGATGAAGGAGAGAAAAAGTAATATTGTATTATCATCTTCTTTCAAGTTACCTTAACATTGCAACATGATCCATATTTATAGTACATGACCAATAACAACCATGACCAATAACAACCATTAACTCGAATACACAAAGGTTAGAAACTTAATTTATAGGAGTTAAGAAATATTGAAATATTGGAGAAAATGAACATTCACATTTATTTACTATTATTGATAACAATAATTAATTCTTCATTAAATCTAATACTTTTTTTCTCGTCTTCTCTTCTCTCTTTATTTACTCTCAACTCTCTCTTAAACAACAGGACACATGCAGTCATTCTTGAAATAAATACAGATCTAACCACAAGCTACGGGAAACAAAATGGCCCTTCCTTTTGGATGCTTTATTAAATGTATACTCAATATTCATATAGTTGAAGAATGATTGTCAACATGCAAGGATCATGGATCGTAATTAGCAGTGTATAACTTTCAGGATTATTATTATTTTTTTTTAAATTTCAAGGAATAGTTATAACGTGTTTGTTTAGTATAGCATATTCATGGGAATAAATATCATAAGACTTCCTTTTATAGCAATTTATAGAATTAATAATTTACCATAATTTATCATGGGAATAAATTATTTATCATAAGACTTCCTTTTATATCATAATAATAAAAAACAAAAATTACAATAATTATAATTTTTATTAAATTATAAGGGTGATGCTAATCAGTGCCTCTGGGACACTGGATAAGAAGTAATAAATGATCTTTAGTCACACTTTTATTTATTTAAAAAACAATTTTAATTAAATATATCTAATTATTTAATTAAATATATCCCCTCTCCTCCCCCCCCCCCCCCCCCCCCTCCCCACTCCTCTCCCCTCCTAAAAATTGAACCAAACACATTTCATTATAAATATTCTCTCCCCTCGCTCAACCGCTAACCAAACACACCTTTAGTTTGTAAATTTTATAGGTTTTTTTTGCATGTGAACGAATAGGTTCAGTATGGCACACTACAACACGCGTGGGCTTTAAAAGAGCTTATTTTGGGCTTTAAAAGCGCTTAAAAGCGCTGTGAAAGCCAGCGCTGGCGTAGGTAACAAAAGCGCTTCTGAAAGCGCTCTGGTAGACCCCCCCTATAAGAGCGCTTTTCTAGCCCCCCCTATAAGAGCGCTTTTTCCAGAAAAGAGCTCTGGTATCCCCCCCTTTGAGAGCCCTTTTTCTGGAAAAAGCGCTCTGGTAGCCCCCCCTATAAGAGCGCTTTTCTAAAAGCGCTTTCGTAGGTTGCGTTTTTTTTTATGCTTTTTTTATTCTTTGGCAGCGTTTTACTAAAAAGCGCTTTCGTAGGTGGACCTTTAAGAGCGCTTTTTAAAAGCGCTGTCGTTGCTAAATGAGGTATTTTAATGTGCAGCCTGTAATTTAAGCCTCCCAGTCGACCTGTAATATTTTCGACCTGTAATATGTTTTCAACCTGTAATATTTTCGACCTGTAATATATTTTCGACGATATATTTTCAACCATAGGTAGGACAATATATATACTAATATAATACCATTATAATATCCAAAATTATATATATACATCATTAATTACAAACTAAATCAGTAACATCAACAATATTATACTTCAAATTGACACAAATCCTACATGAAAAGTTGTTGAATATAAAATTGACACAGATCCTCTTTGATTTCTTCCAACTTAAGTCTCGGTTACGAAGCAACACGGAATTCGTCAAAGTACTACAAAACAAAAACATAAAATGAATGATTTAGTTAAATGTAATAAATTATATGAAATTATCTTAAGTTATAAATTCATACCGTGAGCGGAATCTCTAATTGATTCGCCTGAAGGATTTCTTTCATAAACCTCAACACAAAGTATCCGCAATCTGAACTGTTTCGCTGTTGCGGACACTACATAGAAAAACAAATAAGATTTTATAGTTGTCTTGTTTATCAAGTAGCATAAATATTATAAGCAAAATTGTGAAAAATAATGTACCTGCACTTTGATCCAAGTAATGTTGTTTGATTTAGTCCGGGATACCTCTGCGTCCCGTTGACTTCGGAACACTTGTATTGATCTAACAAATATATAAAAGCATATGTTTAGATCAATCTCACAAATAATTAAATATATAAATATAAACGAATATTTAGAACGATCTCACTTATAAATCAACGATTTCCTTCATAGCCGGATAATTGGTCCAGTCACCATTTACCGAATTCAGATAATACACCACTTCCCTTATAGGGTTGATGGCAAGCAAAACCCAGTGTGCTCTATAAATTAAAACAATAGGTTATATGAAAATTTTTCTATACACAAAAGAAACAGAGATTAGATGAACCAAAAATGAGAAACTAACCCTACTGGTCGGGTATTATACGCCCAAAGATGCAGACTTTCTGTATTGCCGGTGGACATGAAGCTATCGACTAAGCGTTGTCTAACTGATTCCGGTTCTAAAGTAATTTTCATTCCGCTGCAATGGGCGGAAGACACGAAACGGAATCTGTTTGACAATGCAGTCCCGCGCAACACTCTGTCATACAACAACCTTAAATAACCACACATAATAAACATTAGATTATTTTCATTGAAATGTGTAAATTAATTGTTCAACTAATTAAAGAATATATCGGATGATTGAATATTACCGGATGTATGAGTGCATATTAGCGACGCCTAGTTGTTCATGCGTAAAAATCTCTTCTAAGTCATCTATTGCAATAATTGACATGAATTCAACACCAAAGATACCTTCATCAATACTGATATTACGGAGAGCTCCATCCTTCATATCGGACATATCAACAATTGTTCCGAGCGTCGTCCGGAATCGAGGCACAAAAGCACCGCCTTTTTTTGCCGCTGGCTTCGGAGGACCAGTGGGTGGTACGCTACGAACTGGCTGCGTCACTTGTTGTGACTCCCGAGCAGATGCCTAAAAATCACATAAGTTAGGAAAAATATAAAATCATGCAGTTTTAGATTCAGATTATATATTAACACTTTAAATGTACCTCTTTTAGTGATGCAACAGACTCCTCCTCCTGTAAAATCCCTTTACCCTTAATTGCGGGTTTTGTAGGAGCAGTCTAAAATTAGAATGTAAAAAATAATTAATAAACGGTGCAGAATTGACATTCGAAAACTAAATGATTCATAATCGTTTTCAATATACCTCATCACTAATGGTAATGAGCTCCGAGGGCCAGGCAACAAATGATCCTATTGCATCTCGCAGCAATGTCGTCTCTGAGACCATGTCAGGTACCGGTAGCATCGCATCATGATCTAATACAACATCCACCGATACTTTCAAGTGTCCATCCGGGAGCGGTCTATGGTGAAGTAAATCTCCCAAAGTGTTGTGCACTTTTCCCTTGCCAACTAGGCGATAATTCGGTGACGATAAGTATAGTTGGCAAGATGAAATGCCCTAAACCAATAGTAAATATAAAGTCATTATCATTAATAAAATAGAACAATTTGTAAGGAAAAAAATTTATAATTACCTCAGGAAATTTCCTTTGACAGTTGATACTAGCCTTATCACTAGTTTCTTTCACCGATGAAGTGTTGCACTTTTCTCTCATATACGCATCTTTATCTCTTTGCAATTCAGAGACTTGTGCTTGCAATTCCTGCAATTTTTGCAACACTTCTTCATTGGAAGGATTTGATCTTCTCCTAAAATGCCTGTAAAAAGAGGTTGGAGTCACACCATGACCTTTACCCCTCACCCGACCGGGATACTCAGGAGCATCTAGTGCTCTACTAAGTACGCTCCTATCATCATGGTCCTCACCGGTGGATACCGATTGCGACAAGGTCTCCTGTAATTCATTTACATTTCAATAATTATTAGTGGAGATAAAAATCATTTATATATTAAAAAACATTTGATTTAATTAAAGACTGATCGGTCACCATTTCTACCTAATTTCTATCATGTATTCGGTCTAAATTTGTCGATTCGGTAACACTTTGATCAATGTTTTAGTGCTTTTGTTTAAGTATTTCATGTTCCATTGTTTTTATGTTTACTTTGCATTTTGTTTTAATTTAAGTTATTTAGATTCTTTTGATGCCGTTTGGTTAGTTGTGTATGAATATCAGGTTTAAACAAGTCTCCTTAAGTGTCAAAGCAACTATGAAGGAAGGAGAGGCAAGAGAAAGATGAAAATTCAAGATTCTGGGGTCAAACACGGCCGCCCGTGCTTCCACGCACGGCCCGTGTCAGATGATCACCTCTCCCCCATACAAAATCCAGGGGCGACGCACGGCCGCCCGTGCTTCCACGCACGGCCCGTGTCAGGATGGCTGGGAGCAAAAATAAAAATAAAAGCAGCACGGCCGCCCGTGCGTCCAAGCACGGCCAGTGCTGCTGTGAGCGTAAAAAACTTCCAATTTTAGGGCTTTTTCACCAAATCTCCACCTTGAGGGTACTTTAGACATTTCTTTTGCCTGAGATTTGTACCTAGACTATTTAATTGAGTTTGAGAGAATTATTTTGGGACTTTTTGCATCATACGATAGAAAATCACAGAAGAGAGAAGATAGCTTCATCAAGGGTTTCGGAGACGGAGAGATTCAACGGTGGACACCATTGAAGATCAAAGTTCCCAATTATCTTTGTAATGTCTAAATTCTTTACTTTGTCTTTCTTGAATATTATGAGAGGCTAAACCCCCCAATGCCAGGGGGGTGTCCCTGATTTGAATTGTAATGACTTTTGAATTCCGTATTTCTTTAATCAAGTATTAGTTTTATGCAATTTGATTGTTTAATGTTTTTATGCCTTCTTTGTCGGAAAAACAAAGATTGATCTACGGTTAACAATTTGTAGGACTACGGTTGTTAAGGTTTTTAAACAATTTGATCTAGTAGTTATCACCTAGGCCTAGGGATTCCGAAAGGTTATTTGAACATTCTTGATTATTTACATCTTTGGTTTGCAAACCTTTGTTTCTAAGGACTTAGGCAATAGGATTGCAAACCAAAAGGCTTTCCACTAAGGACTTAGGGAAACACCCTTAAGAACAAATAGTTGCAGTCTGTGAACTTGTTGAAGAGATCTTTTTACAGAGTCATTATAAGGAAGATCAAACACCTACCCTGGCATTACCTCAAATTACATCTAAAAAGTCAAACTTTAATTTCAGCTTATTTTTATTATTTCTTTTATTTAAATTTACTTATTGCATTATAACAAAACACGTATTTGCTCTTTTGTTTAATTGACTTAAATAACTTGTGTTTCCTACGCAATCCTCATGATCGATACTTGGGGTAAAACCCATTATTACTACATCGGTGAAAATAGTACACTTGCTATTTTTCCGATCAAGTTTTTGGCGCCGTTGCCGGGGATTGCCAAAATATAAGTTTTATTTTAGTCAATTAAAATTTTATTGCTCTGCAATTAAAATTCTTTTTGCTGAAATTTTTATTTGCTTATTTTAATTTTATTTTTTTTTTAACTTATCTACTAATCGATTTCTAATCTTTTATGCGAGGTAAGGCCTCAGCTGAACTTCTTTTTAACGCAGAACCAGAAAGACTATTGAGAGCACGACTCCGAGAAGTCAAGCGAAAAAGACTGGCATCGAAAGAAGACTCCCCTGTAGTTTCAGAATCAGAAGACGAAGAAGTAATATCTATTCAGTCCGAGCAGTCAGATTCTGAGCCTGAAACTATGGCAGCTGATCCACCTCCTCCAGAGAGACTTTTGGGTGATTATGGAAGGGCCAATGCACCGCTTGGAAGAATGACCATTGTAAACCAACCGGTCAATGTTGCACACTTTCAACTTCATCCTTCAACTATCCGACAGTTGGAGAGCAAGCCGTTTGCGGGACGAATCAATGAAGATGCAAATAAGCATCTACAAAGATTCCTCACCATGACAACGTCATTAAAGATTGAAGGTCATTCTGAAGAAGCTAAGAGACTTGTAATGTTTCCTTTTACCTTATCTGAAGATGCGGAAGAGTGGTTTTACTCACTTCCAGTTGGAAGCATCACAACATGGCAACAGATGGAAACCGCTTTCTTGAACGAATACTTCCCCGCATCAGTTTTCATCCGAAAAAGATATGATATTGTAAACTTCAAGCAGAAAGAAGGGGAATCGTTGGGGGATGCGTACAAAAGGTTCAAGAGATGTTTGGTTGCATGTCCTACTCATAATATGGACCCAACCGAGCAAATGCAGACTTTTGTAAATGGTCTCCGAATTAAGACAAAACAGCTTATTGATACGGCTGCCGGTGGCTCAACTAATTTTTCAACAGCCACGGGTATCAAGAAGATCATAGAAGCTATTGCTGCTAATGAGCACATCGAGTTATATGACCGTGCAATGAGCCAACCGGAAGGAAAAATTGATTTGAAGCTTGCTGATCAGGTAGTTAAAATGGAAGACCAAATTGCAGCTGAAGTAGAAAGAAGACTGAAGAAGATGAATCTTAGTGAACACAAGGTAGCACAAATTGAACCAGCGGCCTCAGTTGTATGTGAAATATGTAGTGGACCACATTTTGCTATGCATTGTGTGGCAACGCAGGAACAGGTGGAACAGATTCATATGTTGAGGCAAAATAATCCATACGCCAATACTTATAATCCGGGTTGGAAAAATCATCCTAATTTCGCATGGAAGGACCAACAAGGTAACTTTCAAAAGCAAGGATCAACCCAATTTCAAACTCCAGCGCAATCACAACAACAACTTCCATATCAACAACAATTCCAACATCATCCTCAACAATTTCAACAACAGGTACCAAAGAAAGAAGATTGGGAGATCGCTCTTGAAAAGGTGGCAACTCAAAACTCTCAGTTTCAAGAAGAGACAAGAGCCAACCTCAGGAACACCACGGCTTCAATCAAAAATCTTGAAGTTCAAATGGGTCAAATAGCACAACATCTCACTCTACAGGCACAAGGAAACTTTCCGAACGAAACTGTGAAAGATCAAAAAAATCTAGAGAAGATCAATGCTGTTACAACAAGGAGTAAAAAGGTGTTAGAACCGGAAAAGGAAAAAGAAGAGTTAGATGACCCTATGGTGATAGAGGTAGATTTGGAAATAAGAGAGAACCCAAGAGAGCCAGAAGTGGTGATACCACCGGCTAAACCAGCTGAAGAAAAAATTAAAAAAGGTGCTAAACCGGAAATTAAACTACCCTTCCCTTCAAGAATAACAAAGAAGAATTCAAAAGAGAAAGACTTTAAGAAGTTCACTAAATTGTTCAAAAGGTTAGAGGTGAATCTACCTTTTTTTGAAGCACTTGAGCACATGCCTTTGTATAAGAAATTTATGAAGGAGGTGTTGGCGAAAAAGAGATCACTAGGAGGAGAACCAGAAATTGTAATCGAGAAGTGTGGTATAGTCTCTTCAGCAAGAAAGATCCAAATTAAGAGGAAAGACCCTGGGCCGGTGGCGATACCATGCACTATCAAGAATATAGCATTTAAAAAGGTACTCCTCGATTCTGGTTCTAGTGTAAGTTTAATGCCTTTATCCATTTTCAAAAAGCTTGAATTAGAAAAGATTAATGAAAGTAAGACACAGTTAAGGTTCGCCGATCACACCGTTAAGAAATCCTATGGGGTAGCTGAAGATGTACTAGTGGAGGTTGACAAATTTGTATTCCCTGTTGACTTCCACATCATGGACATTCCGGAAGACGAAGAAACGCCTATCCTTCTTGGGAGACCCTTTTTGTTGACAGGCCGCTGCAACTTTGACATTGAAAAAGGGACACTAACGCTAAAATCATTTGATGAAGAAGTAACCTTGAAGATGTTAGGAGTTAAGAAACATAGGACAGGTGTAAACGATCAAACTTCTGTGGATATGGCAGAAAGTGAAAAAAAAAGACAAAAGGTCTGAACAGCTCCAAGAAAAAGTCTCAAGCATAGTCTCTCGGGTGGAAACAACTCAGGGAGCTATCAAAAGTCCGAAGAAGGCTAAGGAAGTCAAGAAGAATGCGGGAAGTGAGTTGAAGAGAAAAGTGGTCCATGCTTATCATCTTCATGAGTTCTTGGGTGAGAAAGTAACAAGCAACAAAGTGTGGAAAAGGAAATACCCTCCATAATAAAGGGTAATGGACCGTCGAGCCATGCGACGTTAAACGAAGCGCTTCGTGGGAGGCAACCCACAGTTTTAATAATTTATTTCCCTGTTTGTTTATTTTATTTTTCAGGAAATAAAAGAGGGTATCTCTAGTGAAAGCTCGGAAGTGATCATTGGAGTGCAATACCCTCTGTAAGTAACCTCTCCAAGGCTTGTTCTAAAACATTGAGGACAATGTTTGGTTCAAGTGTGGGAGGTGTTCTTTTCATTTGCTTTTAATTGTTTTCCATTTTTGTTGTTGTTTGTGTGTTATGTTGACATTGTGTTATAGATCGACTTATGGATGCCGAATGAATGATGAATGGTATTTAGTGGATGAAAGGTGCAACCTGAACCTATTCCCCCGAGGCACCCTGGAAGTTGATGCAGCCGAAAGAAAAGTAACAGTTGGACGCAACTTGCGGATACTGGACAAAGAGGATTTTATGGTGTACCTACGCCAGAAAGAAGCCACATGACACGAGGAGTGCTTTGGAACCTGTAAGCTTACCCAACATGGTGAGGTTATAAAAAGCCAAACACAACAGATTATCGTCATGAGAGTTCATTCAGGTATGACTTTATCATTCTGATTTTGCGTATGTTCTGCTGACACAGCATAATATGAGGACACACACTGAGGCATTTGTTTGTTTTACCACCTGAGCCTTTCTAGCCATCGAAATTATATGTTTATCCGTTGTTACCCCAGTTGAGCCATATCCTTTTGTTTGTTATAACCATATATGTAACCTGCAGCCAAACACTTCCAACCCTTGCTCGGCATAAATGTTGTTGTTTTCAGAGTTGTACTAAAATCTAAGTTTGGGGTAGTAATCATCAAAGAAGAGGGCAAGTAAAAAAAAATGAAATGAAAATAAAATTTTTGAGACATATGAATGTATGTCCCATAAAAAAAAGAAAGAGAAAAACTTGCCCGAATGAAAGACTCAGTTACATTAAGCACTCACGGAAGAATGAGTGAAGCAAAAGAGTCTAAGTCGAATAAATTCCCAGTGTAACAAGTTGAGCACAATTACGAAAAACACAACATGAATGTCGAACCCAAAACCATTTGTTTATCCATTTTCTTGTGTATCCCACCGTACCTAAACCCCATTACAACCCAAAAGACCTCGAAAAGTGTGTGAACTTTGTTAGTGTAGTGAAGGTAGAATTTATTCAAAATTAAGAGTTGATATTGCATACTTTTATTTTGTGAGTGCAAAACACTTTAACCCTGAGAGATTTGGTGAGAAGTGTGAAAAAGCTTGCAGGCAAAAAGGTACTCTGATGTGGAAGTGTGGTAGAAAGTTTGGTTCGGCAAGCCAGAGATTCGATTGAAAAGGTAGACGCAAGTCGCGAATAACATCGGCAGTGTTGTGGAAAGAAAAATCCAGGGTGACCTCTGTTTAGTCTCTTGCATCACTTGAGGACAAGCAATGAGATAAGTTTGGGGTTGTGATCGGTCACCATTTCTACCTAATTTCTATCATGTATTCGGTCTAAATTTGTCGATTCGGTAACACTTTGATCAATGTTTTAGTGCTTTTGTTTAAGTATTTCATGTTCCATTGTTTTTATGTTTACTTTGCATTTTGTTTTAATTTAATTTATTTAGATTCTTTTGATGCCGTTTGGTTAGTTGTGTATGAATATCAGGTTTAAACAAGTCTCCTTAAGTGTCAAAGCAACTATGAAGGAAGGAGAGGCAAGAGAAAGATGAAAATTCAAGATTCTGGGGTCAAACACGGCCGCCCGTGCTTCCACGCACGGCCCGTGTCAGATGATCACCTCTCCCCCATACAAAATCCAGGGGCGACGCACGGCCGCCCGTGCTTCCACGCACGGCCCGTGTCAGGATGGCTGGGAGCAAAAATAAAAATAAAAGCAGCACGGCCGCCCGTGCGTCCAAGCACGGCCAGTGCTGCTGTGAGCGTAAAAAACTTCCAATTTTAGGGCTTTTTCACCAAATCTCCACCTTGAGGGTACTTTAGACATTTCTTTTGCCTGAGATTTGTACCTAGACTATTTAATTGAGTTTGAGAGAATTATTTTGGGACTTTTTGCATCATACGATAGAAAATCACAGAAGAGAGAAGATAGCTTCATCAAGGGTTTCGGAGACGGAGAGATTCAACGGTGGACACCATTGAAGATCAAAGTTCCCAATTATCTTTGTAATGTCTAAATTCTTTACTTTGTCTTTCTTGAATATTATGAGAGGCTAAACCCCCCAATGCCAGGGGGTGTCCCTGATTTGAATTGTAATGACTTTTGAATTCCGTATTTCTTTAATCAAGTATTAGTTTTATGCAATTTGATTGTTTAATGTTTTTATGCCTTCTTTGTCGGAAAAACAAAGATTGATCTACGGTTAACAATTTGTAGGACTACGGTTGTTAAGGTTTTTAAACAATTTGATCTAGTAGTTATCACCTAGGCCTAGGGATTCCGAAAGGTTATTTGAACATTCTTGATTATTTACATCTTTGGTTTGCAAACCTTTGTTTCTAAGGACTTAGGCAATAGGATTGCAAACCAAAAGGCTTTCCACTAAGGACTTAGGGAAACACCCTTAAGAACAAATAGTTGCAGTCTGTGAACTTGTTGAAGAGATCTTTTTATAGAGTCATTATAAGGAAGATCAAACACCTACCCTGGCATTACCTCAAATTACATCTAAAAAGTCAAACTTTAATTTCAGCTTATTTTTATTATTTCTTTTATTTAAATTTACTTATTGCATTATAACAAAACACGTATTTGCTCTTTTGTTTAATTGACTTAAATAACTTGTGTTTCCTACGCAATCCTCATGATCGATACTTGGGGTAAAACCCATTATTACTACATCGGTGAAAATAGTACACTTGCTATTTTTCCGATCAAAGACACAGTGTTATACTTACACATTCAGCATAAACTCTTTGAACATCGGGATCGACAACTTGATTCTTGCCCACACGAGCTTCCTTCCACAACACATGTATTGGAAGTGAGGTTTCCTCACTTTTCGTCTCCTCTAACTATGCATTGACACAAATAAAATCGTCAAATAAAACACATTTAGACAATTAATTAAAACGCATTTATATTTACTTACAATTTTTTCCTCTAAGCGTGCATATCCCAAACGTCCTTTTTTGTATGGATACGCGGCTTTTGATGCTCTCGCACTATTTGTGGCACTCCTTTTCCGAAAATCTTCATCTCTTTGCTCTACAAACTTAGCCCAATCATTATCATTGATGAACATCTCATACTTTTTTGGACGTCCCGGGGCCTCTTCAAGAAAGTTTCCTTCTTTATCCTTAAGATAGCTGTTTGTTAGATAAGCTTTCCACCCTCTATATCTTTTTCCGGCCAAACTAAGAATGAAGCGTTTACGCTCATCTGGTATGGTAAAAGACCTCTGCAAACAAGCATACGCATAGAGTGTGTTAGTATAAGTAATTTATCCGACGATTGGGAAGAACATTATCATCTGGTAGCATATCTTTCATAAGGGCTAATAACTCTGTGAAACTTTTATCCGACCATCCATTGTCCGCCATTAAGTTGTACAACTTTAACACCGCAGACAATCTTGTGAATTTTGTACAACCCTCATACAACGGTTTCTCTGCATCGCTTACCAACCTCTCGAACATTTTGGGACAATCCTCAAGATCTTCTTCAAGCGCTTCTGCAATCTCTTCGACTCGATCATAATCATATGTGTCTGTGCAATCGTCGTTTGAAGCATACTTCGTATTACACCTCGACTCAATATTCCCGTTACTTTTCTCACCATGCATTGTCCAACATGTATAACTTCTATCAATTCCAAACCGTAGTAAATGCGATGCCAACTTATTCCCGTCAACCTTACCCCCATAACAGCAACCCAAGCAAGGACACGGCATTCGAATCGGGTCTTTGGAGTGCGCAACCGCAAACTTAACGAATTCCCATACCCCTTTCTCGTACTCTTTCGACAATCGGTTTGAATTCATCCATGTTTTATCCATGTCTTAATTAAGCTAAACAAATGCTTTTGCTTCTTGGTTTCTCTATCAGGTACTAAGGAATTCTGTCAAGATAAGAAATAGCTATCATCATTATGTCTTGATCAGAATACCTAATGAAATCCTATAAAGTGTGAATAATAGAAATAAATCTTGTCAAACCACTCAAGTCTTGAAATATAATGTAACTGCTATGAATAAGCAACACTTAAGCAATACCTAATGAGATCCTATAGCTTTCATATTGGTTAAGTTGGTAGTTAGCTAAAGATAGGAAGTTACAGTTGTCTCGATTGTTTGAGTCTCTAAAAGAAGACAGTACCTTATTTCAGCCTACCCCCGATTTCTTAAAGAAGACATTACCTTATTTCAAGGTAATATAAGTCCACAAACCAAAAAACTGGTTGAGAGACACTAAATTGAAATTAAATAGAACCATAAACAATAAAATATAAGCAGAAAACAACAAACTATAAGCAAGAAGAAAGGACTAGTAACCTGAGTTGGACTTGATGTGGGAGACGGGTAGGTTTGAATCGGCGTTTTGTACAAGTAGAAACCAGAGCCTTCAAAGTAACTGTAAAATTAAATAAAAATATACCAAAACAAATCAATAGACCTCCAGTAGAATAATAATATGATTAAAATCATAAAGTCCAAGACATAATTATGCTACAAATAATAGTTCCTTGTTTGCCTTTTGACAGTTAAGGTTATTTACATTCCTTTTACATGAAATTATGAAGTTCATGTTACTAGTTTTCTTCTTTTATTAACAAAAATAGTCGCTTAGAATTATTGAATTCAAATGATTTGGAATAGACCATTTTATAATTAACCTACTTCTAAAAAAGAAATTAAATGTTAATTCATACTTTTTTTTAATTATTTGTCCCTTGCAAATGAGTAATATTGGACCCTATCAATTATTGTTCCTCATTATTATCATCATCATATCAGCCACACATCATGAAGAGACTATTATTATCACCAATTAGAAAATTTATGTATGCAATTTTTATTTGCAGAAAAGTTTCACAAACATGGGAGAAGAAATCTGAATATCTAGTGGAAGATGGTCATCAATGGAGAAAGTATGGTCAAAAGACTATCCTCAACACCAAATTCCCAAGGTATAAATTAACCACAATTTGTTCTTTACTTTAAAAACGGTATTTCGATACTATTTGGCATTGATGGACTGTTTTTTAAAACCTTTGGGAGTCTAAATAGATCTACATATGTATATGCTGCGCAGGAACTACTACAGGTGCACTCACAAAATTGAACAAGGATGCAAAGCAACAAAACAAGTGCAAAAAGTTCAAAAGGAACTACTATGGTCATCACACTTGTAGAATCTTACAAAGTCCTGAGATCATTATGGATTCATCACTTTCTCCTACTACATCATCATCAATATCATCATTGAAAATGGAATGCAAGGAAGAGATTGTTCATCCTCCTCATTCATCTTCTGCTAATGATTATTACCTCTCTGGACCCTAACACAACCAAACTCACTACAATACAACAATACAAAATCCTAACACAACCAAACTCACTACAACACAAAATCCAAACACAACCAAAAGCTTCTACTTAAATTATATCTAATAAACTACAAAACAATGTGATAAAAATAAGGCAGGTACCGTGAAAGAAGACGGCGGCGCTTTTCTGCGGTTTGAAACGGTGAGGGGAGTGCAGGAAGAAGACGGTGGCTTCAGCTTCGTGAATGAAATCGGATTCTTCTTTGAATTCGTGGTTGAGTTTTCTGGAATGAGCTTGAAATCGTGAATTCGTGAATGAAATGTTAGTAGAAAGTTTGAGTTTTCTGGGTTTTCTGGGCAGAGAATGAAAGAGGAATTAGGAATTAGGGATTCTGAAATGATGAAACGCGCGTTAGAATAATTTTGTTTTTAAAAATTTTAATTTTAAAAAGGCTATGACAGTGCTTCTGAAAAGCGCCTTTGTAGCCAGGCCTTTACCAGCGCTTTTTGGGGAAAAAGCGCTCTTGTAGCCCACCCCCTATAGCAGCACTTCTGAAAGCGCTTTCATAACCCCCCTATAAGAGCGCTTCTGAAAAGCGCTTTCGTAACCCCCCCTATACCAGCTGTGGACCTCCGATTTTTTTAATTCCGGGCCATACCTCTGATCTGTAGAGATACGTGAACTGACTCTTTTTTATCGCTTAATGCTTTCGCATTTTGAAAATTCACAGAGTCGCCACCGACCTTTTATTTTATCCAATTAAGGAAAGGTTTATAAAAGAAACAGAAAAAAGACCTTTAAGAAATTCTGGGTAAGGGGGTAGGTTATACAAAGGGAAGGTGTTAGCACCCTTTGTATCCATGGTTATCCATGGGCTCTTAAGTTTGCTTAGCTCACTTGTTTTTCGATGACTTTTTAATTGCTCTGAAATTGCTCATATGTGGTTTCCAAATACCTTTGTAATTTGAATTTTGTAATGATCCGTGTGTGGATGTATACAAAATGCTTGTTTATCTTTCGAAAGATGTTTTGAAAAGAACGTTAACTTTGTAATAATCCGTGTTTGGATGTATACAAAGTATTGTCTTTTTTGAAAGTTTTGAAAAATCAACAGTGTATGAGAATTTTGTTTGTTTTGATTTGAGCAAGCAAACTAGGAGGTCTACCCTGAGTTGTAAGGTCTTTATCCTATTTCCTTTAAAAATCTATCCTTTCATCGGATATAAAAGCAAGGTTCGATTTTGTACTCAAAACAGTGGAATTTTGACTTTGATTTTGAAAGGAATGAGAAGGGATTACCTGAAGAGGTGCAAGTGTGATTGTGATTGGATTCAGATATTTATCTTTGAAGTTAGTGATCTAACGGTTCAATTTTATCTTTGACATACACGCAGTTTATATTTGCTGGAAATTAAAGTGCGGAAATGTAAAGTGCGGAAAGTAAATCTACGCTATTACATCGATTGTGCGGGAAATGTAAACTAGCCTATTTACATGAATTTGACATCCTATACATTTATCTAGGAATTTTAAATTTCAAGAAAAATAAAAGGCATGTTTTTGGAATTTTTCTGATTGGTTTTAATTATAATTAATGCATGATTAATTAAATTAAAATGAAGAAAAAAGATGAAAATAGATTTAAACCTAGAAATTAAGTTTAAAATATGTACAAAATATTTGTTAATTAATTTTTAAACAAAACTAATTTTTTTGGAATTTTTGAAATTGATTGGAAATTGATTAAGCTAATTAATACATAATTATACAAATAATTATACAAATAATTAAAACTTAAAGAGAAAATTATTCAAAATATGTACAAAATTAGTTTATAATATATAAACAATATTTAACACAAAGAACAATTTTTTAGGATTTTTTGATTGGTTAGAATAATTAAAAAGCAAATATATAAATATATACTAATTAATTATGCAAAATATTGAAATTATGAAGAAAAATAAAATATTTTTATTTCATAAAATAGTATATTATTTTAGAAGTATAAAAATATTTTTTGTGTATTTTTTGGATTTTTAAAACTATTTTTAATTAATTTAACAAAGAAATTAAAACAAAATAGAAAATAAAATAAAAAATAAAAGGATACTGATCCTGTATGGAAATTAAATGAGGGAGTATGATATGCGTGCGTGTTCTGAGGCGTTGGATGAGTTGATGGATGGATCAGAAGGCCCAGATGGTGAGGGACCATAGCACGTGGAACACCTGCAAAACACTGAATTCCAAGTCAGTTTAAAAAAAACACGCGCGCGCCTCCCAGCGAATCAGAGGGCGCCACGCATCATCTTCAACCTTCAGATGGGTTTTTACACCGTTCATTTGCAGGTGGTGTAAAAAACCCAATCTTTTACACCTGGTAATAATAGCGAATACAAGCAAACGTGAGTATAAATTTGGCGCGATGGTATGGTTGAGTTCGTATTGTTCATGCGAACTCAATGGTACTATTCAGAACCTGTAATTTTGCCTAATTTAGAAAACCCTAATTTTGGGATGAAGAACCCTAAAATGGTGGTTTCGTGTATACGCATCTAAAACTTAATTAAAGCTCCAGAAATGATCTACACCTCAAACCAAACTCAAAATGTCTACATCTTGTTAAACATGTGTGAATAGCTAGATACGAATTGATTTTAGTTTGAACAATTTTTGACCTGTGTAGCTCGATTCAGTGAGCTTCAAGGCTTGTAATTGATTGAGATAGTTTCAGTGATGTTCAAGGAAGGTGTATGAATGCTTAGTTTGTATTGAAATGAGCAGAAATTACAAATTCAAATTTGAGTTTTCTTTGAATTTTTTCAAGTGATTACAAAGGTGTTATGCTTAGCTTTGCTTCTGAACTTGTCTCCTCTCTGTTGCTGAACTAAGATAGCTTATTTATAAGCCATGTGTGCTTAGAATTGAAGCTAATATGTAGCTAGTTGCCTTTGTTGAAATCTTGCATTCTTTAATATTAAAAAAGCTTGAATTCTTGACCAAGTCACCTTGCCTTCAATGCACCTGCCTTGCCCTTTACTTCTCTGCAGAAAGATGAAGATTCTTTGGGGTGAGTCATGCTTGATTTGTAAGCTACCATTTATCCATGCATTTTCCTTTTAATTTTAATCTTAAAGTAAGATAAAATCATGCAAAAATGGATAAAAAAAGGTATGGGCTTAGTCTTGGTCGTGGGAGGCCCATATCATCATGGAAATGATGTTTGAATGCTGAAAACTTGACCCCATTTGGAAAAAATGCCATTTTGAACAATGTTGATTTCATGTATTTTCCCAAAATTTAGCCAACTTCAACAAGGTGTAAATCCTTCAATTTTTGTCATATGAAGGAGATCTTGCACTTTTTGGAAACCTCAAAGAGTCCTCTAACCAATGCCTTTGGTCTCATGTCAAAATGATTTTTGAAGCTCCTTGTGTGTCCTTTTGAAAAAAGTGTCTTTTTGTTGACTTTGAAAATGACCTGTAATGTCTTTGATCATATTTTTCAAATGGTGAATCCAATGACCATGGGATCAATGGCATTTGAAAGATAATTGAATTCCCTTCAAAACAAGCTTTGGTTTGAATTTTTTGGATGAAGGATGAGAGAGTTATGATCAGTCAAAGTTGAGTTGACTTTTCAGGCAAAAACCCTAATTTTGAATCTTAGGGTTTTGTTGATTTTTGATCTTTCCTTGATGAATTATGATCATCCAATGATCAAATGATGAATCCTTTGACAAAATATGGACTTTGACAAAAAATTTCATTTTTGACTGTCTGTTGACTTTTTTGGTCAAACGGGTCGTCTGTTGACTGTTTTGAGCTGCTGACGGTGCGTCTGAGTGATTTGAAGTTTGAAAATTTGTATGATGGTACTTTGAGATATATGGATGTGTATGAAATCCATTTGAGCTCTCAAAAACTTGTTGCTCCTGTAAAAACAAGAAAAACCCTAGTCAGGGACTGTTTCTGTAGGAGACAGTTAAGCGTACCTGATTTTTGTGCAGTGTTGAGTCTCTGCTAATCGCGTGATATTCAGAAGACTTCTAGAACAAAAATCTTGGAATTTTGAATTGTGAAAGATTGATTTGATTGATGGTACAAAACACTGAGAATTGTACTGCCAGCAGTTTGGCTGTCAACTGACTGTTCAGGTATTGATGTAGCAGTTAGAGTGAAAAATCAACAGTCAAAGTTAATTTTCTTTTTTGTTGTTTTTTGTTTTTGTTTTATGTAAAAAATGAAAGTTTATTTACATGACTTGTTAGAAAAACACAGACATAATAAATAACTAATATTTACGGTATGCGGGCAAAATTACCGATAATAACCCTGAAAATCATTTAATGCACAGAAATAGGAATATTTGACTGGCAGAAAACACACAAAATATTATCTTAGTAATTAAGCAATATTATGACAAATAGTACAACATTTAATACTGACAGTACAAATATCACATACTATATTGAACAGTACGACGAATAAACGCTACATTTAAGAAATAAGAAATACGGCAAATTTTAAGAATGACGATTAATGACCCATGCTATGAACAATAACATGTAGATGATTGGGAGTGCAACCATTGCAGGTCCACACTCTTCAGGACTATGCAGGCAGAAGAAAGTCATGATCACCGTAGCAATGGTGATGACTGTAAGAAACAGTGTCTCTATCCACTTTGCCATTCTTGTTAGGGAAGAAGAGAAAATAGATATGAGGTAGGAATTTGAAAGATGAGTTGGAATTTGATGTGAGATTTTATGGAAGAAAATGAGAGGTATTTATAGAATGGAAAGAAGGAAAGAGACGTTGGGGAATGATTATATGAGACCCTTAATTTTCAGATTGGAGTTTTCTTGAAAAATATGTGGGCAAATTTTGGGGTATAACAGTTGCCCCTATTCAATCTTCTTAAACCTGAAGAGATTGTCTGAAATCTGAAGGTAGAAGATGATTGAATATTTAGATGCCCTGAAAATTTGCACTTACCTTGATCAGAAGAGATGTTGGAAGTTGCATTTGAATGTCGTCTGCGAAATGTTGTTGGCAGATTGAAACATTACCTGAGATGGGCTTTCAGATGCCACCTGGTAAATGGGTTGAGGGTTTGTTCATCAGAATGAATCCATTGATTATATCTTGATGAAGGATTTGAAAGTCTTTGTGTTGACTGTTTCGGAACCGTCCAAGGTTACCGCTTTAAGTCTTGGAAGATAATCGTTACGGAACTTGTCCAAAGTTTTTCCGATTTAGATTTTGGAAGTTGATCATTGTGGAACCGTCTGAGGTATCGCTTTAGATCTGCAATGTTAGATCGTTCTGGAACCGTCTGAGGTATCGCTTTAGATCTGCAACGTTAGATCGTTCTGGAACCGTCTGAGGTATCGCTTTAGATCTGCAACGTTAGATCGTTCTGGAACCGTCGGAGGTATCGCTTTAGATCTTTGATGCTAGATTGTTTTTGAGTTGGTAAGTGATCAGAATGAATCTTCGGCTTGATTATATCTGAGAGAACCGTTCATGGAATTCAGGTGAACACGGCATGTGATTGAGAACATCTTTGTTGAAGATATCTGCCTACCTGAAAAATCAAGTTAGTGATATGCAATGTTTATGATGCATGTAAATGTGAGATATTCCCGGAGAAATATGCATGTTATGTTGTGCATGATGTATGATGTATGATGCATGATGTATGAATATGAATACGTGAATGTATGAATGTATGAATGTATGAATGTGATGTCAAGCTTCTAATTGGAAAAATAAATTCCCGCTAGTCAGCTGGACATGAATGTATCGTGATTGTTATACCCCAAAATTTGCCCACATATTTTTCAGGAAAACTCCAATCTGAAAATTAAGGGTCTCATATAATCATGGATTTTTATTTCAACAAATATCCTGACATATGAAATACTTAGTTTTTAGAATTTTTCTTATACAGTAATTTGGCTTGCAGTTGAATTTATTCTTACGCAAACGCCAAATACTGTTTATTACTTCACACATGCTATTTATTTATTTACAGATAAATAGTACTGACATAATTGGTACAGAGTTAAATCTTTTTGCAGGCGCAAAATCAGGAAACTCAGACTGTACTGGTAACAGTAAACATTAGTTATTTATTATGTCTGTGTTTTTCTAACAAGTCATGTAAATAAACTTTCATTTTTTACATAAAACAAAAACAAAAAACAACAAAAAAGAAAATTAACTTTGACTGTTGATTTTTCACTCTAACTGCTACATCAATACCTGAACAGTCAGTTGACAGCCAAACTGCTGGCAGTACAATTCTCAGTGTTTTGTACCATCAATCAAATCAATCTTTCACAAATAAAAATTCCAAGATTTTTGTTCTAGAAGTCTTCTGAATATCACGCGATTAGCAGAGACTCAACACTGCACAAAAATCAGGTACGCTTAACTGTCTCCTACACAAACAGTCCCTAATCAGGGTTTTTCTTGTTTTTACAGGAGCAACAAGTTTTGAGACCTCAAATGGATTTCATACACATCCATATATCTCAAAGTACCATCATACAAATTTTCAAACTTCAATTCACTCAGACGCACCGTCAGCAGCTCAAACAGTCAACAGACGACCCGTTTGACCAAAAAAATCAACAAAACCCTAAGATTCAAAATTAGGGTTTTTGCCTGAAAAGTCAACTCAACTTTGACTGATCATAACTCTCTCATCCTTCATCCAAAAAATTCAAACCAAAGCTTGTTTTGAAGGAAATTCAATTATCTTTCAAATGCCATTGATCCCATGGTCATTGGATTCACCATTTGAAAAATATGATCAAAGACATTACAGGTCATTTTCAAAGTCAACAAAAAGACACTTTTTTCAAAAGGACACACAAGGAGCTTCAAAAATCATTTTGACATGAGACCAAAGACATTGGTTAGAGGACTCTTTGAGGTTTCTAAAAAGTGCAAGATCTCCTTCATATGACAAAAATTGAAGGATTTACACCTTGTTAAAGTTGGCTAAATTTTGGAAAATGCATGAAACCAACATTGTTCAAAATGGCATTTTTTCCAAATGGGGCCAAGTTTTCAGCATTCAAACATCATTTCCATGATATTATGGGCCTCCCACGACCAAGACAAAGCCCACATCATTTTTCTCCATTTTTTGATTTAATTTTATCATTTAAGATTAAATTAAAAAGGAAAAAAAGGAAGGATAAATCATAGCTTATTTTCTAAGCTAAAAGCTCACACATGTGGCTTAATTATGCAGCAAGAAAGCTGCAAGGAAAGGCTAAGGAAAGAGCAAGCCAAGGTTGCTTGAGTTCCATGCTTGAAAGTCAAAATTCAACAAAGGCAATCATTGCTTTTAGCTTCAAATTTAAGCACTCCAAGGCCTATAAATGAAGCTGCATATTTCATAAACAAGGAGAGCCAAGACACCCACGAAAATATAGCAAGCATAGCATAGAAACACACCAAACTTCTCTCAAAATTCCATAACTTTGTAATTTTCAATTTCATATTTCCAATCAATATCAATACAAAACAATCATTCCAATCATCTTCTAAGATCATATAAAGTAAGAACAAACTCTTTGTGTGGTCCCATGAGAGTCGTATCATGTGCATGAGTGTTCTTCATATTCATACATGATCAATTTTCGTTTTCCTATATTTAATTAACCTCAATATAAACTAACCATTCTAATGAGTTCATGAGGTCCTATAGGGCAGGTCTGGGCTTTAACATGTGAGTTTCCACGTGAGGATAGCTCTATGCCATTAACAAGTGTTCTTGCATACTTAAGCTTTAACCTCTTCGAATCCATAGTTACAGCGCTCAAATGGCAAAACTAACACCATCGTCGTGTTCAGGAGGTGATTTTAAGTAGATCTGGGTCACTTGTTTTTATCCCTAACACTTATTTTTGCAGGTTAACGAAGCCATCAAAAATGGCGTTTCTGACGTACAAATAGGGGAGGTTAAAAACCCCCGCTATCTGTTTTAAAAAATAAAAGAGATGGAGGTTGAAGACGACCACGCGTCCAAGCGTGGTTCGTCAGTCAACTTGTCTTCGTCCACGCAGGCAAAAGTGGGGCCAATCTGACTTACTAAAAGTCTTGATAATCCCACGTGACTGGTCAACAAAAGTGTACCATGTTCTCTTCAATCTGAGCCACATGATCAATCTCAAAGCCAATCCAACGCGCCAGATCAAACAGTCCATACCATGCACTTTCCAGCCCATCACACAGGATAAGTATCCCTTTTATTTTCTATTTTATTTTCTATTTTATTTTAATTTCTTTGTTAAATTAATTAAAAATAGTTTTAAAAATCCAAAAAAATACACAAAAAATATTTTTAGACTTCTAAAATAATATACTATTTTCTGAAATAAAAATATTTTATTTTTCTTCAAAATTTCAATATTTTGCATAATTAATTAGTATATATTTATATATTTGCTTTTTAATTATTCTAACCAATCAAAAAATCCCAAAAAAATTGTTCTTCATATAAAATATTGTTTATATATTATAAACTAATTTTGTACATATTTTGAATAATTTTATATTTGAGTTTTAATTATTTGTATAATTATTTGCATAATTATGTTTTAATTAACTTAAATCAATTTCAAATCAATTTCCAAAAATTCCAAAAAAATTAGTTTTGTTTTAAAATTAATTAACAAATATTTTGTACATATTTTAAACTTAATTTCTAGGTTTAAATCTATTTTCATCTTTTTTCTTCATTTTAATTTAATTAATCATGCATTAATTATAATTAAAACCAATCATAAAAATTCCAAAAACATGCCCTTTATGTTTCTTGCAATTTAAAATTCCTAGATAAATGTATAGGATGTCAAATTCATGTAAATAGGCTAGTTTACATTTCCTGCACAATCGATGTAATAGCGTAGATTTACTTTCCGCACTTTACATTTCCGCACTTTAATTTCCAGCACATATAAACTGCGTGTATGTCAAAGATAAAATTGAACCGTTAGATCACTAACTTCAAAGATAAATATCTGAATCCAATCACAATCACACTTGCACCTCTTCAGGAAATCCCTTTTCAATCTTTCAAAATCAAAGTCAAAATTCCACTGTTTTGAGTACAAAATCGAACCTTGCTTTTATATCCGGTGAAAGGATAGATTTTTAAAGGAAATAGGATAAAGACCTTACAACTCAGGGTAGACCTCCTAGTTTGCTTGCTCAAATCAAAACAAACAAAATTCTCATACACTATTGATTTTTCAAAACTTTCAAAAAAGACAATACTTTGTATACATCCAAACACGGGTTATTACAAAGTTAACGTTCTTTTCAAAACATCTTTCGAAAGATAAACAAGCATTTTGTATACATCCACACACGGATCATTACAAAATTCAATTTACAAAAGTATTTGAAACCACATATGAGCAATTTCAGAGCAATTGAAAAGTGATCGAAAAACAAGTGAGCTAAGCAAACTTAAGAGCCCATGGATAACCATGGATACAAAGGGTGCTAACACCTTCCCTTTGTATAACCTACCCCCTTACCCAGAATTTCTTAAAGGTCTTTTTTCTGTTTCTTTTATAAACCTTTCCTTAATTGGATAAAATAAAAGGTCGGTGGCGACTCTGTGAATTTCAAAAAAATGCGAAAGCATTAAGCGACAAAAAAGAGTCAGTTCACGTATCTCTACAGATCAGAGGTATGGCCCGGTATTAAAAAAAATCGGAGGTCCACAGAACTGGCGACTCTGCTGGGGAGATACTTTCAAAAAACAAAATGTTTTCAAAAGGGGTTACCTTAAGAGAATAGATCACTTCGATGTTTTCAATTGATTGACTTGATTGCTCTATTTTTCAAAGGCTTGCTTGGGTATTTTGCTTGTGTGACATTAGACCAAGGAAACTGTACGGCATGTACCGATACGGTTGATCTGGTAGTCATCGTTAGTGCGATACTTTGGTTTATACTGATGTCCCTTGAAAACGATCAAGGAGTATATTAGGCTTCCGAAATGTCATTAAACACTAATTTGTCTTAGAACCTTTTTAGTTGAACTTGACTTGTGGCCTATTAAGTGGCTAGCTTTGAAATTGATCGAAGTTAGTTATCCTCGAGGAATATTTTGATCGGCCGCTCGAGCGCCGTATTGAGATGTTACTTCCAAGGATCATAGAACCCGAATCCAATTCTAGGACAGGTTTTAACCAACTCAACTTCAGTGGGGAGGGTATTACCTATCAGCTCCATGCAAGCCTTTAAACCTAAGGCTATTGTTTGATTTGTTTTTGTGTGCCACATGTTTGCATCATAAGCATATCATTTTTGCACCAAACACTTCAAGGATCAAAGAGTTTACCTTTGTTTTTGCAGGTAATGGCTCCCGCCACCAAAGATTACATCCGAATCAACATCTCAACGGTACCGTCTGAACTAAAAGACTTAGTGTCAGAATTCCCCAGGAATGTTCAATTCACTGAAAGACATGGTCACCTACTCCATTTGGTTACCTCAAAATTTGAAGAAGACATGATACGGGTCCTGTTCCAGTTCTTTGACCCTGAACATCATTGCTTTACCTTTCCTGATTACCAGTTGGTACCCACTTTGGAAGAATTCTCTGAACTAATGGGATTGCCTATTCGAAATCAATTGCCTTTCACTGGTTTAGAAAGGATTCCAAAACCTGAAGTCATTGCTGCTGCTTTACATCTACGGAAATCAGAAATCGAGTCCAATTGGGAAACAAAGAGTGGAGTTAAGGGTTTACTTGCCAAGTTCTTATTGGAAAAGGCTCGACTACTGCTAGAAAACAAAAGTTACCCAGCTTTTGAGGAAGTTATGGCACTTTTGATCTATGGTTTGGTTTTATTCCCTAATCCCGACCAGTTCATAAGTGTACACATCATCAACCTTTTCCTAATCCGTAACCCGGTACCAACATTGCTGGGAGACATTCTACATTCTCTACACACTCGTACCATGAAGAAACGAGGAACTCTCATGTGCTGTATACCGCTACTGGCTAGGTGGTTTATATTTCATCTTCCCCGATCAGTGTTGAGAAATGAACAAAGAATGCATTGGTCTCGCAGGA